>NW_026539335.1:0-32000 GCF_027791375.1 Indicator indicator | reverse complement strand
GTGGTGAGAGCCTGGCAGAGGTTGCCCAGGGAGGTGGTGGAAGCCTCATCCCTGGAGGTTTTTGCAGCCAGGCTGGAGGTGGCTGTGAGCAACCTGCTGGAGTGTGAGGTGTCCCTGCCCATGGCAGGGGGTTGGGACTGGCTGAGCCTTGAGCTCCCTTCCAGCCCTGGCAGTTCTGTGACTCTACATAGAGCACACATGAAAATCTTCAGCAACCTTGCCCCCAGCCAAGCTAAACCTCAGACCTCAGCTGCTGCTTTTCTCCCCACCTGAGCTCTAACACACACCCCAGGGCTCTTTCTTCCCCCACCATTGCTAGGCTGGATTCAGGCTGGCCAGGCCTCAAACTGCCTTCCCTTAGTCTCTGGCATTAGACCTAAACAGACCAAGAGTATGCAGGAAAACTTAGTTTGGCCTTCAAGTCCCCAGATAAAAGTGGAACAGAATCAGAGAGTCCCAGAGACCTTCAGGAAAGCCCCTCAGGATCACCAAGGCCAACCCAGAGCCCTACTCTGCAAGGCTCACCCCTAAGCCATGGCCCCAAGCACCACATCCAAACCACCTTCAAACACCTCCAGCCCTGGGGACTCCACCACCTCCCCGGGCAGCCTGTGCCAATCTCTGACCACTCCTGCTGGCAAAACCCTTTGCCTAATGTCCAGTCTGAGCCTGCCCTGCTGCAGCCTGAGGCCATTCCCTCTTGGGCAGTCCCTGGGAGAAGAGACCAGCAGCAACCTCTGCACAACCTCCTCTCAGGGAGCTGCAGGGAGCAGGAGCTCTGCCCTCAGCCTCCTCTTCTCCACACTAACCCTCCCCAGCTCCTTCAGTCTCTCCTCATCACATTTCCTCTGCAGGCCCTTCCCAGCTTCCTTGCCCTCCTCTGCCCTGGCTCCAGCACCTCCACATCTCTCTGTGGGCTCTGAGGAGCCCCAAGCTGGGCACAGCACTCGAGCTGTGGCCTCAGCAGTGCCCAGCACAGGGGGACAGTCACCTCCCTGCTCCTGCTGCCCACAGCATTGCTGATGCCAGCCAGGATGCCAGTGGCTTTCCCAGATAATGGAGCTCTCTGCATCCAGGGGGGAGAAAGGGAAGAAAGGGAAAGCCATTAAGAATTTGCAGCCAGATGTGTGGAAATGGAGGCTTTGTGACATGGGACAACAAAGTTAACAATCTTCCAGGACCAGAAAAGTCCTCCTGGAGGACTCAACTCTGTGGCTTTTTGGTTTTTTGTTAGTTTTTTTTTTTCTTTTCATGAGGCACACTCCTCAAACCATGACAGCAGGAGCTGAGCAGCTGGTAGACACCAGAATGTTTGCTCTTTTCATGTGGCTCCCAAAAGTAGCTTCAGGAAGGTCATGGGGCAGGAGGTGGAGGCTGAACAGCTTCACTCTGCAACCTCTCTCTCTTCAGCCTGTTGCTCAAACTCTCCTCCACTCTGCCACCCCTCAGCATCTGCTTGGTGCTCCTCCAAACAAAACTTCTGCAGGGCAGGGAGGGGGTTGCACATTGCCAGCTGGAAATGCAACACTGCTTGGGCAGAAGGGCAGCCTGGGGAGGTTGTCTGGGCCACTGCTGCTTTGGCAGAGTGCTGTCAGTCACCAAGTGTCTCCCACCCAGGCAGCCACTGGAGCCTGACCTGTCCTTGGTGTGGCTATGGAGAGGTTGGAAAGCTCCTGGAGGTCTTGTAAAGCCCAAACCCTTTGGCTGCCCCAGGAGCTCTTCTAAGAGGCATCCCCCTAGGGATCAGGATTAGGAAGAAAACCTTTTTGACATCTTTTTACTGTGGCTTTCATGAGCTGGAGGTACAACTACACAGCATTTTTGGAGGATAAATCTGATGAGGAGAGACTGAAGGAGCTGGGGGAGAGACCTCATTGCTCTCTACAGCTGCCTGAGAGGAGATTCTGGAGAAGTTTGGTGCTGGTCTCTTCTGACAGGTAATTATTGATAGAACAAGAGGGAATGGCTGCAGCAGGGCAGGTTTAGGCTGGGCATTAGGATAAACATTTTCACAGCAAGAGTGGTCAAGAGAGACAGGGATCTGCTGGAGAGAGGCCAAGGGAGGGCTGCAAGGCTGCTGAAGGGCCTGGAGCAGTGCCTGGGGAGGAGAGGCTGAGAGCCCTGGGGCTGTTCAGTCTGCAGAGCAGAAGGCTGAGAGGGATCTGCTCAATGTCTGTCAAGAGCTGAGGGCTGGGGGGCAGGAAGGAAGGCACAGGGACAGCCTCTGCTCACTTGTGCCCTGGCATAGGCCAAGGGGCAAGGGATGGAAACTGCAGCCCAGGAGGTTGCAGCTCACCAGGAGGAGGAACTTCTTGAGTGGGAGGGTGCCAGAGCCCTGGAGCAGGCTGCCCAGAGAGGTTGTGGAGTCTCCTTGTGTGGAGCCTTTGCAGCCCTGTCTGGATGTGTTCCTGTGTGCCCTGTGCTGGATTCTCTGCTCCTGCTCTGGCAGGGGCTTGGACTGGAAGCTCTCCAGAGGTCCCTTCCACTCCCTCACATCCTGGCAGCCTGCAGTCTCCAGAGCTCCCTTCCACCCCCTAACATCCTGTGAGGCTGTAGTCAGAGCTTGGCACAGGCTGCCCAGGCAGGTGGTGGAGTCACCAACTCTGGAGGTGTTTGAAGGTGGTTTGGATGTGGTGCTTGGGGGCTCTGGTTTAGGGGTGACCCTTGTAGAGTAGGCTCAGTGGTTGGACTTGGTGATCCTGAGGGGCTTCCCCACCCTGCATGCTTCTGTGCTCTTGTGAAGCTCCTCACCCTAGCTGCTTCTGGAGGGAAGAACCCACCAGAGGCAGGGACCTCACCTGCCCACACAGCCTGGGCAGAAGCAGCTCTCACAGCTATGAGCAGCATGCACAGCCCTTAATTGGAGGGCATGTGATGCTGCCCAGCACTGTGCCAGGGTGGCAGGGCTCTGACACAACCATTTGAGAGGGCTGATGACAGAGCCACCACCACCACTGACAGCAGCAGCCTGCAGGGACAGGACAGGGAGGCTCTGCCTGGTAATGTATTTCTCTCTGTGGCACTCAAAGAGGCACTGGAGCCATGTGAGGCTGAGCAGAGCATGGACTGCTGGGGGGGCTGGGGTGGGGTAGCTTGGCTGGATTTTTTTCTTGGGTAATTTGCTGCTTTGGTGCTACCACAGAGAAGGTTTCTGGGAGTGTTTCAGGGGACAGATAGGTCTCTCCCACTGGGAGGTCCAAGACAAGTCCCACAGAATTCCTGGGGACAAAAAGAGGCTGCTCAGGGCTTGGCTGAGCAATACTCTGCTGGATACAGCACTGGCAGGCTGGGCCCAGAAGGGGGTGGTCAATGGAGGTAACTCCAGCTGGTGGCTGGGCACCAGTGGTGCTCATCAGGGCTCAGTGCTGGGACCACATCTTGATTGATCATCTTGATAAGGGCACAGAGAGTGCCAGCAGTGAGTCTCAGCTGACACCAAGTTAGGTGCAGGTTGGCCTGCACCAGGGCAGGGAGGCTCTGCAGAGGGACTTGGATGGATTAGGTCCATGGGGCAGTGCTAAAGGGATGAGCTCCAACAAGGCCAAGTGCCAGGTCCTGCACTGGGGTCACAACAACCCCATGGGGAGCTACAGGCTTGGGGCAGTGTGGCTGGGAAGCTGCTGGCAGAAAGGGACCTGGGGGTGCTGAGCAACAGGAGCCAGCAGTGTGCCTAGGTGGCCAAGAAGGCCACTGGCATCCTGGCTGGCATCAGCAATGCTGTGGGCAGCAGGAGCAGGGAGGTGACTGTCCCCCTGTGCTGGGCACTGCTGAGGCCACAGCTCGAGTGCTGTGCCCAGCTTGGGGCTCCTCAGAGCCCACAGAGAGATGTGGAGGTGCTGGAGCCAGGGCAGAGGAGGGCAAGGAAGCTGGGAAGGGCCTGCAGAGGAAATGTGATGAGGAGAGACTGAAGGAGCTGGGGAGGGTTAGTGTGGAGAAGAGGAGGCTGAGGGCAGAGCTCCTGCTCCCTGCAGCTCCCTGAGAGGAGGTTGTGCAGAGGTTGCTGCTGGTCTCTTCTCCCAGGGACTGCCCAAGAGGGAATGGCCTCAGGCTGCAGCAGGGCAGGCTCAGACTGGACATTAGGCAAAGGGTTTTGCCAGCAGGAGTGGTCAGAGATTGGCACAGGCTGCCCAGGGAGGTGGTGGAGTCCCCAAGGCTGGAGGTGTTTGAAGGTGGTTTGGATGTGGTGCTTGGGGCCATGGTCTAGGGGTGAGCCTTGCAGAGTAGGGCTCTGGGTTGGACTTGGTGATCCTGAGGGGCTTTCCACCCTGAAGGTCTCTGGGACTCTGTGAAGGGAGGGAGAGGCTAAGAAGATTTGCAGCTCCTGCTGCTTGCTTGAGGCTAATCTCAAGTTTCTAAGAGCCTGGATGAGGAATGAATCCAATTTCTAGTGATTTCCAATAATCCAGTGTGAGGTGTCCCTGCCCATGGCAGGGGGGTTGGAAGTGGCTGATCCTTGTGTGTCCCTTCCAACCCTGACTGATTCTATGGTTCTATGATAATTTGGTCATCACAACCCCCTGCAACACGAGGGGTCTGGGGCAGAGGGGATGGAAAGCTGCCAAGCAGAGAATGACCTGGGGGGTGGTGGCTGACAGCCAGCAGAACACAACCCACCCTGTCCCAGGCTGTGGCCAGCAGTGGTGGCCAGCAGGAGCAGGGCAGGGATGGTCCTCCTCTATTTGTCACTGGGCAGGCTCCACTTTGAGAGCTGCCTTCAGCTTTGGGGTCCTGACTATGTGAAAGACATTACAGTGCCAGAGGGTGCCCAGTGAAGGGCAACCAAGCTGGGGAAGGGTCTGGAGAACAGGGCTGGGGAGGAGCAGCTGAGGGAGCTGGGAGGGGGGGGTCAGTTTTCCATACAGAGAGAGATCCAAAGAGGGTTCCCTGCCCTGAATTTTCCTGCATGAGAGACCTCTGTGTCAGATAATATGAAGTAGGTGTTCAAGGCCAGGCTGGATGAGGCCTGGAGGAGCTGAGTCTCTCTGAGAGTTGTCCCTGGCCATGGCAGGGCGTTTGGAGTAGATGAGCTCTGAGCTCCCTTCCAACCTACACCATTCTATGATGTTTGGTCTGGAGAAGAGGAGGCTGAGAGGAGACCTCATTGCCCTCTACAGCTCCCTGATAGGAGGTTGGGGTGAAGTGGGGTTGATCTCTTCTCCCTACTAACAAGTGAGAGGACAAGAGGAAAGGAGTTCCACCACAAGAGGTTTAGGTTAGGATCTTCTTCCCTGGAAGGATGCTCGGATGCTGCAACAGGCTCCATGGAGAAGAGGTTGGATCCCCACTGGAGGTGTTTTACAGAGACACAGATGTGGTGCTGAGGGTCATGGTTTAGCCCCAGCCTTGGCAGAGTCAGAGAATGGTTGGACTTGATGACCTTGAAGATTTTTTCCAGCCAAAACCATTCTGTGGCTCCACAACAGAGCTCAGAGGGCTGTCAGCAGTGGCACAGAGTCAGCTTGGAGGCCTGTGGCCAGTGGTGTCCCCCAGGGATCAGTGCTGGGCCCAGTTCTGTTCAATATCTTAATCAATGACCTGGCTGAGGGCATTGAGGGGACCCTCAGCAAGTTCTGATGGTACAGAACTGGGGAGGGTGGCTGATAGCCCTCAGGCTGTGCTGCCATCCCAGGAGAGCAGGACAGGCTGGGAGCTGGCTGCAGGCAAACCTCATGGAGCTCAACAAGGACAAGGTCAGGGTCCTGCAGCTGGGGAGGAACAGCAGCAGGCACCAGGACAGGTTAGGAGCTGCCCTGCTGGAGAGCAGCTCCAGGGAGAAAGAGCTTGGAGTGCTGGTGGGCAGCAAGTTCTGCATGGCACAGCAAAGTGCCCTGGTGGCCAAGAGAGCCAAGGGGGTCCTGGGGGCAGCAAGCAAAGTGTGGCCAGCAGGGCTGGGGAGGTTCTGCTGCCCCTCTGCTCTGCCCTGCTGAGAGCACAGCTGCAATCCTGTGTCCAGGTCTGGGCTCCCCAGGTCAGGAGAGACAGAGAGCTGCTGGAGAGAGGCCAAGGGAGAGGCAGGAGGAGGAGTTGGGGACTTGAGCATCTCCCCTGTGGAGAGAGCCTGAGAGCCCTGGGGGTGTTTAGTGTGGAGAGGAGAAGGCTGAGAGGGATCTGATCAATGTCTGTCAGTAGCTGAGGGCTGGGGGGCAAGGGGAGGGGGCCAGGCTCTGTTGGGGGGTGCTCAGTGATAGGACAAGGAACAATGGAGACAAAGTGGAACAGAGAAGGTTTCAGCTCAGCATGAGGAGAAACTTCTTTGGTGTGAGGGTGCTGGAGGTCTGGAGCAGGCTGCCCAGGGGGTTGTGGAGTCTCCTTCTCTGGAGCCTTCCCAACCCCACCTGGATGTGTTCCTGTGCAGACTGCCCTGGGTGACCCTGCTCTGGCAGGGGGTTGGACTGGGTGATCTCTGGAGGTGCCTTCCAGCCTCTGATGTACTCTGAGACTGTGATATGCCATTGATTGTGTGCATTAAAAACAGAGACGTCTGCTTGGGTCAGAAGTCTCTGAGGCAATCAGAAAGGTTTTTGTGGGTTTGGGGCTCCACTGATTTTAGAAATAGTCTTGCTGTGAGACTCTGTCATCTTCTGGCAGGGTTGGACTGGGTGCCCTTTGAGCTGTCTTCCAACCAGAGGGATTCTGTGATTCAACAGCAGAGAAGCAGTGAAAGCATAGCCACAGTCCCAGCCCAGCCACCCTGGAGAGGTGCTGGGTGCCTGGGAGCAGAGCCCAACCCCCACCTGGCTACAACCTCCCTGCAGGTAGTTGTAGAGAGCAATGAGGTCTGCCCTGAGCCTCCTCTTCTGCAGGCTGAACACCCCCAGCTCCCTCAGCCTCTCCTCACAGGGCTGTGCCCCAGCCCCCTCCCCAGCCTTGTGCCCCAGACCCCTCCCCAGCCTTGTGCCCCAGACCCCTCCCCAGCCTTGTGCCCCAGACCCCTCCCCAGCCTTGTGCTCCAGACCCCTCCCCAGCCTTGTGCCCCAGCCCCCTCCCCAGCCTTGTGCTCCAGACCCCTCCCCAGCCTTGTACCCCAGCCCCCTCCCCAGCCTTGTGCCCCAGCCCCCTCCCCAGCCTTGTGCCCCAGCCCCCTCCCCAGCCTTGTACCCCAGCCCCCTCCCCAGCCTTGTGCTCCAGACCCCTCCCCAGCCTTGTGCTCCAGACCCCTCCCCAGCCTTGTTGCCCTTCTCTGGACACCTTCCAGCATCTCAACATCTTTCTCAACCTGAGCAGCCCAGAACTGGACACAGCACTCCAGGGGTGGCCTGAGCAGTGCTGAGCACAGGGCAGGATGAGTTCCCTGCTCCTGCTGGCCACACTCTTCCTGATGCAGGCCAGGATGCCATTGGCCTTCTTGGCCACCTGGGCACACTGCTGGCTCCTGGTCAGCTGCTGTCCCCCAGCACCCCCAGGTCCCTCTCTGCCTGGCTGCTCTCAGCCACTCTGTCCCCAGCCTGTAGCACTGCCTGGGGTTGCTGTGACCAAAGTGCAGCACCTGGCACTCAGACTTGTTCAATGCCATCCTGTTGGGCTCTGCCCATCTGTCCAGTCTGGCAAAGTCCCTCTGCAGAGCCTCCTCCCCTTTAATAGATCCACTCCTACTCCCAACTTGCTGTCATCTGGAAACTTATCCCAGCCCTGACTGTGATAAATAAGGAATATATCAGATATATAAGGAGTGATCTGTAATGGAAGCTGGAACTGGGAATTGCCTTTACTTTCCTAGCCCAGACTGGGATTTATAAGGACTATAACAGATATATAAGGAATCTAACAGCTATATAAGGAATGCGATGTATCAGACGCATAAGGAGTGGACTGTAATGGAAGCTGGAATTGGGAATTGCCTTTGCTTTCCCAGCCTAGACTAGGATAAATAAGGAACATATCAGACATAAAAGGATATATCAGATATGTATAAGGAGTCAGACTTATCAGATATATAAGGGGAGATCTGTAATGGAAACTGGAACTGGGAATTCCCTCTGATTTCCCAGCCCAGATTGTGAAATGTAAGGAATATATCAGACATAAAAGGAATCAGATATATAAGGAGTGATCTGTAATGGAAGCTGGAACTGGGAATTGCCTGTTTTCCCTGCCCAGAGTGGGATGTATAAGGAATCTAACAGATATATAAGGATATATCAGATATACAAGGAACTAAACCCACCATAACCAAGCAGAAACAGATACTCATAACCACGTTTAAATAATAATAAGAAGAAGGAAGAAGAAGAAGAAGGAAGAAGAAGGAAGAAGAAGAAGAAGGAAGAAGAAAGAAGAAGAAGGAAGAAGAAGAAGAAAGAAGAAGAAGAAGAAGAAAGAAAGGATGAAGAAGAAGAAGGAAGAAGAAGAAGAAGGAAGAAGGAAGAAGAAGGAAGAAGGAAGAAGAAGAAGAAGGAAGAAGAAGAAGAAGGAAGAAGAAGAAGAAGGAAGAAGGAAGAAGAAGAAGAAGGAAGAAGAAGAAGAAGGAAGAAGAAGAAGAAGGAAGAAGAAGAAGAAGGAAGAAGAAGAAGAAGGAAGAAGAAGAAGAAGGAAGAAGGAAGAAGAAGGAAGAAGGAAGAAGAAGAAGAAGAAAGAAGAAGAAGGAAGAAAGGAAGGAAGAAGAAGAAGGAAGAAGAAGAAGGGAAGAACGAAGCCGAAGAAAAAGAAGAAGCCGTACTGCCTACCGGTACGCCGGGCCGACGGTAAGAATCCCTCGCCTGCCGATCTCCTCCGGCCTCCTCACAGCCGCCCTCCGCCTTCCTGCTCGCCTGCCTTCCTCCTCCGGCCATGCGCCTGCCGGCCTCCGTCCGCACCCTCCGTCCTCCTCCTGTCCTCATCCTTCCTCCTCCGTGCCGCCTGGCCCGCCGCTCTCCTCCGTCCTCCCGTCCTCCTCGCCTGTCCTCCTCCGCCGCCTCCTCCTCCTACCATCCTTCCTCCTCCTACCTCCGTCCTCCGCTCCTCCTCCGCCTCCGTCCGCCTCCGCCTCCTCCTCCTCTCCGTCCGCCTCCCTTCCTCCTCCTCCCGCCTCCTGCCTCCTCCTTCCTCCTCCGTCCGTCCTCCTCTCCTCCTCCGCCTGCCTCCTTCCTCCTCCTCCTGCCTCCGCCAGCACGTCCTCCTCGCCAACAACCACAACCCACTACCACCACGACCACCCACCACCACCACCACCCACGACCAACCAACCAACCAACCAACCAGCAGCTACATAACCCGCGCCCCCCAATATTGTAATGTGCATGCAGCCCTCAGTCACAGCTCCAGGTGTCAGTGAGCCCAGCAGAGGCCCTCAAGCAGAAAGGGACTATAAATCCTGAGGCCTTCATGAATGTTGTAAGTCAGGAGAGCTTTGGTAATTTCCCCTCTGGGGACCTCTAGCTGGGGGAAGGAAGGGAGGAAGGGAGGGAGGGACAGAGTGCATGGATGTGGGGGAGGGCTGGGTGGCAGAGTGTGCTGGTTTGGGGGAGCAGTGTGATGGGAGGCTGCCTCCCCACCACCTGTACCCTGCTCCCTGAAGGAGTCCTCTTCCTCCCAGCAGCATTAAGTGCAATTATCAGCAGAGTGGGGTAATCCCAGCCTGGATTTGAGCAGACAGCTCCCTGGAGGGTAGAAAGTTGTGCCTGGCTCCTCTCCTTAGCTGCAGCAGATTGCTCAGGGCCGTGTCCAAGCAAGTCTCTGGAGGT
The DNA here is from genome assembly GCF_027791375.1 of Indicator indicator. NCBI lineage: Eukaryota > Metazoa > Chordata > Aves > Piciformes > Indicatoridae > Indicator > Indicator indicator. Next base: position 22,341 of record NW_026539335.1, on the reverse strand, counting down.
GTGTTTGGATAGACTCAAGCCATAAAACTGCTGAAATTCATCCCCTCCCCCAGCCATCAGCAGCGTGCAGGCAGGGGCACAGCAGGATTTCACCAGTCTCTGGAGGTTCCAGCACAGATAAAGCCCAGGCAGAGCCTCAGGAGCCTTGCAACAACTCCTCTGGGGCTTGTCCCGTTGCTCTTCCAGTCAGCCCAGCTCGGCAGGTTCTGTGTGCCACAAGAGCTCATCTGCCCCAGCTCAGAGCATGAGGTGGTGTGCCAGCCATCAGGAAACCCTTTGGGCTTCAGTCTTTGGGTCTGGAACCATTTCAGACACAAGCTGCTGCCCACTGCCCCCTTGCTCATAGGCAGGAGCCTGCAGGTGAGGGTCTGCTCTTCCCTTGGGCATCTGACTGGGGTTCAGGCAGAGCATTCCCCTGGCCAAGCACTATTGCCATTTCACAGAGGCACCCCAGTGGAGGCACTCTTGTGGTGGGTTGAAAATCCCACCACCAGACATAAAATCACCAGACCAGCTCAGTTTGAAAGCAAATGAATCTGGAGTGACAAGCAAAGCTACAACCTAAACATGAAATGCAATCAAGGTGTACAAAACAGATAAGAGAAGCTCAGCAGGAGCCAGCAGTGAGCTCCAGCAGTCCAGAGAGCCAAGCAGAGCCTGGGCTGCAGCAGGAGAAGTGTGGCCAGCAGGGCCAGGGAGGGGATTCTCCCCCTCTGCTCCACTCTGCTGAGAGCCCACCTGGAGCTCTGGGTCCAGGTCTGGAGCCCCTAGGCCAGGAAGGCTGTGGAGGGGCTGGAAGGGGTCCAGAGAAGGGCCAGGAGGAGGAGCAGAGGGCTGGAGCTGCTCTGCTCTGCAGACAGCCTGAGAGAGTTGGGGTTGTGCAGGCTGGAGAGGAGAAGGCTCCCAGGAGACCTTCTGGTGGCCTTGCAGCATCTGCAGGGGGCTCCAAGAAAGCTGGGGAGGGACTTTGGAGGGTGTGAGGAGTAGGGGGGATGGAGCAAAATTAGAAGTGGGGAGCTGGAGATTGGCTGTGAGGAAGAAGTTGTTGGCCAGGAGGGTGGTGAGACCCTGGCAGAGGTTGCCCAGGGAGGTGGTGGAAGCCTCATCCCTGGAGGTGTTTGCAGCCAGGCTGGAGGTGGCTGTGAGCAACCTGCTGGAGTGTGAGGTGTCCCTGCCCATGGCAGGGGGTTGGGACTGGCTGAGGCTTGAGCTCCCTTCCAGCCCTGACAGTTCTGTGATTCTATAAACAACACAAGAACCCTTCTGGACAAACCAGGGAGCTACCAACAGCTGCCCTCTGCCCTGCTCCCTTCCCTCCCCCCTGTACATGCAGGACAAGAGAAGAAAGGAGAAAAGCAGAGAGCAGTTTGTTAGTACTTGGCCACCACAAAGCAATGCAGCCCAGGTCAGCAAAGCAGCAGAAGGCAGAGCTGGTATCTGCCAGGGGGAAGGAGTTGCTAAGAGAGGAAGTCAGTGAAGAAAGCTAACTCCTGTGTCAGGTGTCTGTCCAATGGGATTATTTAGACCTTATTGTTCTTGCCCTTTTTACACTCAGGAGTGACTTTTTTACCTCCTCCTCCTTCCTGTTCATGACTTGTGGAAAGTTTTCCAGGCACAGCCCAAAACGACCCCAACTCTGCAAATCCAACCAGCATCTCAACCACAGAAAGCTTTCCACCTGGGTGTTTTTTCTCTTTTCTTTCTCCCTCCAACCACCCAGAGCCAAATCATCCATCACAAAGGGTACCCCAGTGAGGAATACGAGGTCCTGACACAGGATGGCTACTATGTCACACTGAACAGAATTCCTCATGGCAGACTAGATCCTAGGAGGAAAGGTAAAAGAAACAACCAAAACACCATCCTCTGCCCACAAACACCACCCTCTGACCACAAACACCACCCTCACCCTCTGCCCACAAACACCATCCTCTGCCCACAAACACCACCCTCTGCCCACAAACACCACCCTCTGCCCACAAACACCACCCTCTGCCCACAAACACCATCCTCTGCCCACAAACACCACCCTCACCCTCTGCCCACAAACACCACCCTCTGCCCACAAACACCACCCTCACCCTCTGCCCACAAACACCACCCTCTGCCCACAAACACCACCCTCTGCCCACAGACACCACCCTCTGACCACAAACACCACCCTCTGCCCACAAACACCACCCTCTGCCCACAAACATCACCCTCTGCCCACAAACACCACCCTCTGCCCACAAACACCACCCTCTGCCCACAAACACCATCCTCTGCCCACAAACACCACCCTCTGCCCACAAACACCACCCTCTGCCCACAAACACCACCCTCTGCCCACAAACACCACCCTCTGCCCACAGACACCACCCTCTGCCCACAAACACCACCCTCTGCCAACAAACACCATCCACTGACCACAAACACCACCCTCTGCCCACAAACACCACCCTCTGCCCACAAACACCACCCTCTGCCCACAAACACCACCCTCTGCCCACAAACACCACCCTCTGCCCACAAACACCACCCCTCTGCCCACAAACACCACCCTCTGCCCACAAACATCACCCTCTGCCCACAAACACCACCCTCTGCCCACAAACACCACCCTCTGCCCACAAACACCATCCTCTGCCCACAAACACCACCCTCTGCCCACAAACACCACCCTCTGCCCACAAACATCACCCTCTGCCCACAAACACCACCCTCTGCCCACAAACACCACCCTCTGCCCACAAACACCACCCTCTGCCCACAAACACCATCCTCTGCCCACAAACACCACCCTCTGCCCACAAACACCACCCTCTGCCCACAAACACCATCCTCTGCCCACAAACACCACCCTCTGCCCACAAACACCATCCTCTGCCCACAAACACCACCCTCTGCCCACAAACACCACCCTCACCCTCTGCCCACAAACACCACCCTCTGCCCACAAACACCACCCTCTGCCCACAGACACCACCCTCTGCCCACAAACACCACCCTCTGCCCACAAACACCACCCTCTGCCCACAGACACCACCCTCTGCCCACAGACACCAGCCTCTGCCCACAGACACCACCCTCTGACCACAAACACCACCCTCTGCCCACAAACACCACCCTCTGCCCACAGAAACCAGCCTCTGCCCACAAACACCACCCTCTGCCCACAAACACCATCCTCTGCCCACAAACACCAGCCTCTGCCCACAAACACCAGCCTCTGCCCACAGACACCAGCCTCTGCCCACAAACACCACCCTCTGCCCACAAACACCATCCTCTGCCCACAAACACCATCCTCTGCCCACAAACACCACCCTCTGCCCACAAACACCACCCTCTGCCCACAAACACCATCCTCTGCCCACAAACACCACCCTCTGCCCACAAACACCATCCTCTGCCCACAAACACCACCCTCTGCCCACAAACACCATCCTCTGCCCACAAACACCACCCTCTGCCCACAGACACCACCCTCTGCCCACAGACACCACCCTCTGCCCACAGACACCACCCTCTGCCCACAAACACCACCCTCTGCCCACAGACACCACCCTCTGCCCACAAACACCACCCTCTGCCCACAGACACCACCCTCTGCCCACAGACACCACCCTCTGCCCACAAACACCACCCTCTGCCCACAAACACCACCCTCTGCCCACAAACACCACCCTCTGCCCACAAACACCATCCTCTGCCCACAAACACCATCCTCTGCCCACAGACACCACCCTCTGCCCACAGACACCACCCTCTGCCCACAGACACCACCCTCTGCCCACAAACACCACCCTCTGCCCACAGACACCACCCTCTGCCCACAAACACCACCCTCTGCCCACAAACACCACCCTCTGCCCACAAACACCACCCTCTGCCCACAAACACCACCCTCTGCCCACAAACACCATCCTCCGCCCACAAACACCACCCTCTGCCCACAAACACCACCCTCTGCCCACAAACACCATCCTCTGCCCACAAACACCACCCTCTGCCCACAAACACCACCCTCTGCCCACAAACACCATCCTCTGCCCACAAACACCACCCTCTGCCCACAAACACCACCCTCTGCCCACAAACACCACCCTCTGCCCACAAACACCATCCTCTGCCCACAAACACCACCCTCTGCCCACAAACACCACCCTCTGCCCACAAACACCATCCTCTGCCCACAAACACCACCCTCTGCCCACAAACACCACCCTCTGCCCACAAACACCATCCTCTGCCCACAAACATCACCCTCTGCCCACAAACACCATCCTCTGCCCACAAACACCACCCTCTGACCACAAACACCACCCTCTGCCCACAAACACCATCCTCTGCCCACAAACACCATCCTCTGCCCACAAACACCATCCTCTGACCGCTTCAGCAGCCAGCAGAGGAAATTCATAGAATCACAGAATCAAGGAGGTTGGAAAAGACCTCAGAGCTCATCAAGTCCAACCTCTCCCCCAGCACCTCCTGACTAACTCACCCCTGGCACCAAGTGCCACATCCAATCCTTTTCGGAACACCTCCAGGGGTGGTGACTCCACCACCTCCCCAAGCAGCACATCCCATGGCCAATTACTCTGTCTGGGAAGAACTTTCTCCTCACCTCCAGCCTAAACCTCCCCTGCACAGCTGGAGGCTGTGTCCTCTCCTTCTGTCCCTGGTGCCTGGGAGCAGAGCCCAACCCCCACCTGGCTACAACCTCCCTGCAGGTAGTTGTAGAGAGCAATGAGGTCTGCCCTGAGCCTCCTCTTCTGCAGGCTGAACACCCCCAGCTCCCTCAGCCTCTCCTCACAGGGCTGTGCCCCAGCCCCCTCCCCAGCCTTGTGCCCCAGCCCCCTCCCCAGCCTTGTGCTCCAGCTCCCTCCCCAGCCTTGTGCCCCAGCCCCCTCCCCAGCCTTGTGCTCCAGACCCCTCCCCAGCCTTGTACCCCAGACCCCTCCCCAGCCTTGTTGCCCTTCTCTGGACACCTTCCAGCATCTCAACATCTTTCTCAACCTGAGCAGCCCAGAACTGGACACAGCACTCCAGGGGTGGCCTGAGCAGTGCTGAGCACAGGGCAGGATGAGTTCCCTGCTCCTGCTGGCCACACTCTTCCTGATGCAGGCCAGGATGCCATTGGCTCTCGTGGCCACCTGGGCACACTGCTGGCTCCTCTTCAGCTGCTGTCCCCCAGCACCCCCAGGTCCCTCTCTGCCTGGCTGCTCTCAGCCACTCTGTCCCCAGCCTGTAGCACTGCCTGGGGTTGCTGTGACCAAAGTGCAGCACCTGGCACTCAGACTTGTTGAATGCCATCCTGTTGGGCTCTGCCCATCTGTCCAGCCTGGCAAGGTCCCTCTGCAGAGTCTCCTCCCCTCTAACAGATCAACTCCTGCTCCCAACTTGCTGTCACCTGCAAAGTTGTGGGAGCAGCACAGCAACCAACTTCCATGTCAAACAGAGACTTGAGTTTGAGGAGCAGAGGCTGCAGCCTTATGCTAAGAGAATTCCTCATTCAATCTTTTCCCCACCCCTTGGTGATCTGGAGGTTGGAATGGTCTTAAGAAAGGGCCTGAACAGCTGAGCTGTCACTGGGCTGCTGCCAGGGGACACGGTGCCGAGCTGGTGGGAAACATAGAACCACAGAATAACAGAGTCAGAGAATCATAGAGTCACAGAATCACTGACTCATAGTATCTCTGATTCTGTGATTCTCTGATTCTGTGATTCTCTAATTCTGTGATTCTCTGATTGTCTAATTCTCTGATTCTGTGATTCTCTGATTCTCTGATTCTCTAATTCTCTGATTCTGTGATTCTCTAATTCTGTGATTCTCTGATTCTCTGATTCTGACTCTAATTCTCTGATTCTGTGATTCTCTGATTCTGTGATTCTGTGATTCTGTGATTCTCTGATTCTCTGATTCTGACTCTAATTCTGTGATTCTGTGATTCTCTGATTCTGTGATTCTCTGATTCTGTGATTCTCTGATTCTCTGATTCTGACTCTAATTCTCTGATTCTGTGATTCTCTGATTCTGTGATTCTGTGATTCTATGATTCTGTGATTCTGTGATTCTCTGATTCTCTGATTCTGTGATTCTCTGATTCTGTGATTCTCTGATTCTCTGATTCTCTGATTCTGTGATTCTCTGATTCTGTGATTCTCTGATTCTGTGATTCTCTGATTCTCTGATTCTGTGATTCTCTGATTCTCTGATTCTGACTCTAATTCTCTGATTCTGTGATTCTCTGATTCTGTGATTCTCTAATTCTGTGATTCTCTGATTCTCTAATTCTCTGATTCTGTGATTCTCTGATTCTCTGATTCTGTGATTCTCTGATTCTGTGATTCTCTAATTCTGTGATTCTCTAATTCTGTGATTCTCTGATTGTCTAATTCTCTGATTCTGTGATTCTCTGATTCTCTGATTCTCTAATTCTCTGATTCTCTAATTCTCTGATTCTGTGATTCTCTGATTCTCTGATTCTCTGATTCTCTAATTCTCTGATTCTGTGATTCTCTGATTCTGTGATTCTGTGATTCTCTGATTCTCTGATTCTCTAATTCTCTGATTCTGTGATTCTCTAATTCTGTGATTCTCTGATTCTCTGATTCTGTGATTCTGTGATTCTGTGATTCTCTGATTCTGTGATTCTCTGATTCTGTGATTCTCTGATTCTGTGATTCTCTGATTCTCTGATTCTCTGATTCTCTGATTCTCTGATTCTCTGATTCTGTGATTCTCTGATTCTGTGATTCTCTGATTCTCTAATTCTCTGATTCTGTGATTCTCTGATTCTCCGATTCTGTGATTCTCTGATTCTGTGACTCTAATTCTCTGATTCTGTGATTCTCTGATTCTGTGATTCTCTAATTCTGTGATTCTCTGATTCTCTAATTCTCTGATTCTGTGATTCTGTGATTCTCTGATTCTGTGATTCTCTGATTCTGTGATTCTCTAATTCTGTGATTCTCTAATTCTGTGATTCTCTGATTGTCTAATTCTCTGATTCTGTGATTCTCTGATTCTCTGATTCTCTAATTCTCTGATGCTGTGATTCTCTAATTCTCTGATTCTCTGATTCTCTGATTCTGTGATTCTCTGATTCTGTGATTCTCTAATTCTCTGATTCTCTAATTCTCTGATTCTCTAATTCTCTGATTCTGTGATTCTCTAATTCTGTGATTCTGTGATTCTATGATTCTGTGATTCTCTGATTCTCTGATTCTCTGATTCTGTTATTCTCTGATTCTGTGATTCTGTGATTCTCTGATTCTCTGATTCTGTGATTTTCTAATTCTCTGATTCTGTGATTCTCTGATTCTCTGATTCTCTAATTCTGTGATTCTCTGATTCTCTGATTCTCTGATTCTGTGATTCTCTGATTCTGTGATTCTCTGATTCTCTGATTCTGTGATTTTCTAATTCTCTGATTCTGTGATTCTCTGATTCTCTGATTCTCTAATTCTGTGATTCTCTGATTCTCTAATTCTCTGATTCTGTGATTCTGTGATTCTCTGATTCTGTGATTTTCTAATTCTCTGATTCTCTAATTCTCTGATTCTGTGATTCTCTGATTCTGTGATTCTCTAATTCTGTCATTCTCTGATTCTCTAATTTTCTGATTCTGTGATTCTCTGATTCTCTGATTCTGTGATTCTCTGATTCTCTGAATCTCTGATTCTCTGATTCTGTGATTCTCTGATTCTCTGATTCTGTGATTCTCTGATTCTGTGATTCTGTGATTCTCTGATTCTGTGATTCTGTGATTCTGTGATTCTGTGATTCTGTGATTCTCTGATTCTGTGATTCTCTGATTCTGTGATTCTGTGATTCTCTGATTCTGTGATTCTGTGATTCTGTGATTCTGTGATTCTCTGATTCTCTGATTCTGTCATTCTCTGATTCTGTCATTCTCTGATTCTCTGATTCTCTAATTCTCTGATTCTCTAATTCTCTGATTCTCTGATTCTCTGATTCTCTGATTCTCTGATTCTGTGATTTTCTAATTCTCTGATTCTCTAATTCTCTGATTCTGTGATTCTCTAATTCTGTGATTCTCTGATTCTCTGATTCTGTGATTCTCTGATTCTCTGATTCTCTGATTCTGTGATTTTCTAATTCTCTGATTCTGTGATTCTGTGATTCTCTGATTCTCTAATTCTGTGATTCTCTGATTCTCTAATTCTCTGATTCTGTGATTCTGTGATTCTCTGATTCTGTGATTCTCTGATTCTGTGATTTTCTAATTCTCTGATTCTCTGATTCTCTGATTCTCTAATTCTGTGATTCTCTGATTCTCTAATTCTCTAATTCTGTGATTCTGTGATTCTCTGATTCTGTGATTCTCTGATTCTGTGATTTTCTAATTCTCTGATTCTCTAATTCTCTGATTCTGTAATTCTCTGATTCTGTGATTCTCTGATTCTCTGATTCTGTGATTTTCTAATTCTCTGATTCTGTGATTCTCTGATTCTCTGATTCTCTAATTCTGTGATTCTGTGATTCTCTGATTCTGTGATTCTGTGATTCTCTGATTCTGTGATTCTCTGATTCTGTGATTTTCTAATTCTCTGATTCTCTAATTCTCTGATTCTGTGATTCTCTGATTCTGTGATTCTCTGATTCTCTGATTCTGTGATTTTCTAATTCTCTGATTCTGTGATTCTCTGATTCTCTGATTCTCTAATTCTGTGATTCTCTGATTCTCTAATTCTCTGATTCTGTGATTCTCTGATTCTGTGATTTTCTAATTCTCTGATTCTCTAATTCTCTGATTCTGTGATTCTCTGATTCTGTGATTCTCTGATTCTGTGATTCTCTGATTCTGTGATTCTGTGATTCTCTGATTCTCTGATTCTCTGATTCTCTGATTCTGTGATTCTGTGATTCTGTGATTCTCTGATTCTGTCATTCTCTGATTCTGTCATTCTCTGATTCTCTGATTCTCTGATTCTCTAATTCTCTGATTCTCTAATTCTCTGATTCTCTGATTCTCTGATTCTCTGATTTTCTAATTCTCTGATTCTCTAATTCTCTGATTCTGTGATTCTCTAATTCTGTGATTCTCTGATTCTCTGATTCTGTGATTCTGTGATTCTATGATTCTGTGATTCTGTGATTCTCTGATTCTCTGATTCTGTGATTCTCTGATTCTGTTATTCTCTGATTCTCTGATTCTCTGATTCTCTGATTCTCTGATTCTGTGATTCTCTGATTCTCTGATTCTCTAATTCTCTGATTCTGTGATTCTGTGATTCTCTGATTCTGTGATTCTCTGATTCTGTGATTTTCTAATTCTCTGATTCTCTAATTCTCTGATTCTGTAATTCTCTGATTCTGTGATTCTCTGATTCTCTGATTCTGTGATTCTCTAATTCTGTGATTCTCTGATTCTCTAATTCTCTGATTCTGTGATTCTGTGATTCTCTGATTCTGTGATTCTCTGATTCTCTGATTCTGTGATTCTGTGATTCTGTGATTCTGTGATTCTCTGATTCTCTGATTCTGTGATTCTCTGATTCTCTGATTCTCTAATTCTCTGATTCTGTGATTCTCTGATTCTGTGATTCTCTGATTCTGTGATTCTCTGATTCTCTGATTCTGTGATTCTCTGATTCCCTGATTCCCTGATTCTCTGATTCTCTGATTCTCTGATTCTCTGATTCTCTAATTCTCTGATTCTGTGATTCTCTGATTCTGTGATTCTCTGATTCTGTGATTCTCTGATTCTCTGATTCTGTGATTCTCTGATTCTCTGATTCTCTGATTCTCTGGTTCTGTGATTCTCTGATTCTGTGATTCTCTGGTTCTGTGATTCTCTGATTCTGTGATTCTCTGATTCTCTGATTCTGTGATTCTCTAATTCTGTGATTCTCTAATTCTCTGATTCTCTGATTCTCTGATTCTGTGATTCTCTGATTCTGTGATTCTCTGATTCTCTAATTCTCTGATTCTCTAATTCTCTGATTCTCTGATTCTCTGATTCTCTGATTCTCTGATTCTGTGATTCTGTGATTCTGTGATTCTGTGATTCTCTGATTCTCTGATTCTGTGATTTTCTAATTCTCTGATTCTGTGATTCTCTGATTCTGTGATTCTCTGATTCTCTGATTCTCTGATTCTGTGATTTTCTAATTCTCTGATTCTGTGATTCTCTGATTCTGTGATTCTCTGATTCTGTGATTCTCTGGTTCTGTGATTCTCTGATTCTGTGATTCTCTGATTCTGTGATTCTCTGATTCTCTGATTCTCTGATTCTCTGATTCTGTGATTTTCTAATTCTCTGATTCTGTGATTCTCTGATTCTGTGATTCTCTGATTCTCTGATTCTCTGATTCTCTGATTCTGTGATTCTGTGATTCTCTGGTTCTGTGATTCTCTGATTCTCTGATTCTGTGATTCTCTGATTCTCTGATTCTCTGATTCTCTGATTCTCTGGTTCTGTGATTCTCTGATTCTGTGATTCTCTGGTTCTGTGATTCTCTGATTCTGTGATTCTCTGATTCTCTGATTCTGTGATTCTCTGATTCTGTGATTCTCTGATTCTCTAATTCTCTGATTCTCTAATTCTCTGATTCTCTGATTCTCTGATTCTCTGATTCTGTGATTCTGTGATTCTGTGATTCTCTGATTCTCTGATTCTGTGATTTTCTAATTCTCTGATTCTGTGATTCTCTGATTCTGTGATTCTCTGATTCTCTGATTCTCTGATTCTCTGATTCTGTGATTTTCTAATTCTCTGATTCTGTGATTCTCTGATTCTGTGATTCTCTGATTCTGTGATTCTCTGGTTCTGTGATTCTCTGATTCTGTGATTCTCTGATTCTCTGATTCTCTGATTCTCTGATTCTCTGATTCTGTGATTCTCTGATTCTGTGATTCTCTGATTCTGTGATTCTCTGATTCTCTGATTCTCTGGTTCTGTGATTCTCTGATTCTGTGATTCTGTGATTCTCTGGTTCTGTGATTCTCTGATTCTGTGATTCTCTGGTTCTGTGATTCTCTGATTCTGTGATTCTCTGATTCTGTGATTCTCTAATTCTGTGATTCTCTGATTCTCTAATTCTCTGATTCTGTGATTCTCTGATTCTGTGATTCTCTGATTCTGTGATTCTCTGGTTCTTTGATTCTCTGATTCTGTGATTCTCTGATTCTGTGATTCTCTGATTCTCTGATTCTGTGATTCTCTAATTCTGTGATTCTCTAATTCTGTGATTCTCTGATTCTCTGGTTCTGTGATTCTCTGATTCTCTGATTCTCTGATTCTGTGATTCTCTCGTTCTGTGATTCTCTGGTTCTGTGATTCTCTGATTCTCTGATTCTTTGATTCTCTGATTCTCTGATTCTGTGATTCTCTAATTCTCTGATTCTCTGATTCTGTGATTCTCTAATTCTCTGATTCTCTGATTCTCTAATTCTCTGATTCTCTGATTCTCTGATTCTCTAATTCTCTGATTCTCTAATTCTCTGATTCTCTAATTCTCTGATTCTCTGATTCTGTGATTCTCTGATTCTCTGATTCTCTGATTCTCTGATTCTGTGATTCTCTAATTCTCTGATTCTCTGATTCTCTGATTCTCTGATTCTCTGATTCTCTAACTCTCTGATTCTCTGATTCTATGAATAAGTAGAGAACCATAGAATCACGGAATGGGTTGGGTTGGGAGGGACCTTTACAAATCATCTGGTCCACCTTCCCCACCCCCCTGCAGTCATCAAGGGACACCCCCAGGTAGGTCAGGTTGCTCCATCAAGGGCAGCCCTTGTGTCAGGATGTCATGTGCTGCTTCCTTCCCTTGCAGGGGCCAGGCCAGCTGTGTTCCTGCAGCATGGGTTCCTGGGAGAAGGCAGCTACTGGGTGGAAAACTTGGCCCACAACAGCCTTGGCTTCATCCTGGCAGACTCTGGCTACGACGTCTGGCTGGCAAACAGCAGGGGAAGCAGCTGGTCCCGCAGGCACCAGCACTTCTCAGCAGACCAGCTGGAATTCTGGGATTTCAGGTGGGCTGGAGTGGATTAAAGCAGGGCAAACTGCCCATCACTAAGCTCTAGGCAGGGGTGGTGCCTCCGAGCAGGCAAGTCTGGGCACCTAATCCTCTGCCCTGGCCTCCCCCCAGCCCTCCCACTGCAAGTGCCTGAGGAGGGGGGAGGTACCTGTGCAGACCTGTGCAGATCTGCCTACTGCATGCTGCCAGCACCTCCCCACACATGCCTGGCCCTGCAGAGAGTGCAGGGCACTGCTGCCTGAAGGGACATCCCTCCTGTGCAGGCATCAGCACCATCCTGGAGTATCTGTGGGGAGGAGTGAAAGGGAGAAGGACCTGGGGGTGCTGGGGGATGGGAGGTTGCCCAGGAGCCAGCAATGTGCTCTGGTGGCCAAGAAGGCCAAGGGCAGCCTGGGCTGCATCAGAAGGGCTGTGGGGAGGAGGGCAGAGAGGTTCTGCTGCCCCTCTGCTCTGCCTGCTGAGGCCACAGCTGGAATCTTGTGTCCAGTTCTGGGCCCCTCAGCTCAGGAAGGACCTCAGGGAAGTGCTTGAGAGAGTCCATCCCAGAGCCCCAGAGCTGCTGCAGGCAGTGGAAGATCTTCCTCAAGAGGAGAGCCTGAGGGAGCTGAGGGCTTGGAGCTTGGAGAGGAGGAGCCTGAGAGGTGACCTCCTTGCTGGGGATCAAGATGTGCAGGGGGAGTGCCCAGAGGCTGGAGCCAGGCTCTGCTGGGGGATGCCCAAGGACAGCCCAAGGGGCAGTGGTGGAAGCTGAGCCATAGGAAGTTCCATGGGAACAGGAGGGAAAAGTTTTTCCTTGTGAGGATGCTGGAGCCCTGGAGCAGGCTGCCCAGGGGGGTTGTGGAGTCTCCCTCTGTGGAGATATTCCAACCCCACCTGGCTGTGTTCCTGTGTGCCCTGCCCTGGGTGACCCTGCTCTGGCAGGGGTTGGAGTGGATGAGCTCTTCCAGCCCCTAAGACTCTGTGATGCTGTGATGCTGTGTGACCTTCTCAGCCATGACCCCAACAAGTTGCCCAGAGCTGTCATTGCCACCTCCCCTTCCCCTACAGACACTGTCCAGGGAAGCCTTGCCCCCAGGAATGGCTTTTGGACCTGCTAATGCCTCTGCAGAGCTGATCTTCAGGGCAGGGCTGGGTTTCTCAAGCTTTTAAACTTCCCCTTAGGAAGAACAACCTAACAATCAACCTCCCAGGCACCACAAAACACCAAAAAGCACAGGGGCAGGAGGGGGGGATCCATTACCTCCTGAGAAGAGCATTTCCAGGGGCTGGCATCATGATGAGACCCAGCTCTGGGGCTGCACAGCTGCTGCCCTCCTGCTCCTGAGCTCAGAGCTGTTCAAGCTCTCCACAGCTTCTTTACTGCTCACCATGATTATGGGAGGACTAAGCCCTTCCAGAGAAGGATGAGGCCAGGGGAGGAGAGATGCCTGCAGACCTTCTGAACTTTCACCCACATCAGGGCACTCCTGGGAATTCTGGATCTTAGGAAGCAATTCTTCACTCTGAAGGTGGCAAAACTCCGGAATGGGTTGTCCAGAGAGTTTGTGGATGCCCCCTCCCTGGAGATATTCAAGGTCAGGTTGGATGGGGTCTGGGCTAGCTGAGAGGTGTCCCTGCCCATGACAGGGAGGTTGGATTAGATGATCTCTAAGGTCTCTTCCAGCCCTAGACCATTCTATGAATTTTCTTCTGGAAAATCAATCACAGGTCTCAAGCTGCTCAAGACAGAAGGAAGCCAACATGCACAGGAGAAGTGAAAGTTACAGAGTCACAGAACTGCCAGGGCTGGAGGGGAGCTCAAGGCTCAGCCAGTCCCAACCCCCTGCCATGGGCAGGGACACCTCACACTCCAGCAGGTTGCTCACAGCCACCTCCAGCCTGGCTGCAAACACCTCCAGGGATGAGGCTTCCACCACCTCCCTGGGCAACCTCTGCCAGGCTCTCACCACCCTCCTGGCCAACAACTTCTTCCTCACAGCCAATCTCCAGCTCCCCACTTCTACTTTTGCTCCAGCCCCCCCACTCCTATCCCTCCCTCACACCCTCCAAAGTCCCTCCCCAGCTTTCTTGGAGCCCCCTGCAGATGCTGCAAGGCCACCAGAAGGTCTCCTGGGAGCCTTCTCCTCTCCAGCCTGCACAACCCCAACTCTCTCAGGCTGTCTGCAGAGCAGAGCAGCTCCAGCCCTCTGCTCCTCCTCCTGGCCCTTCTCTGGACCCCTTCCAGCCCCTCCACAGCCTTCCTGGCCTAGGGGCTGCAGACCTGGACCCAGAGCTCCAGGTGGGCTCTCAGCAGAGTGGAGCAGAGGGGGAGAATCCCCTCCCTGGCCCTCAAAGCTTGCTCCCCTGCTGCTGTTAACTTATTACCAAGGCACTGCTCTTGTGTTGCAGCTTTCATGAGATGGCAATGTATGACCTGCCAGCCATGATCAACTTTGTGCTGCAGAAGACTGGGCAGAAGCAGATTTATTACATTGGTCACTCCCAGGGCTGCACCATTGGTGAGTTACAAGGGGCTGGAACCTTCCTCTGGGTGCTTACAAGCAGATAGAGGCAGAGGTCCCACTCCTGTGGGGCTGCTGGGCAGGCAGGTTCTCCCAGTGAGAAGTCCCACAGCAGCCAGAAGACATCTGGGAGGGTTGGTGTGCCCCTCAGGTAGCAAGAAAGCTCTTGGTGCCCTCAGGAAGCTCCTTGCTGCAACTGTAATTCCCCTTAGAAGAGTGAAGTGCAGCAATCCCCAGCCAAAGCAAAGGGGCTTTGTGTGGAGGGCACAGCTCCTGCTGCCCTCTGAAGTGCTTCTTTGCCCTAGCTGAGCCTTCAGGGGCATGAGGTAAGCTGTGGGATACCCTCTGGCAGTGCTAGCTGGCAGGTGACAGCACTGCTCCCTTCAGCTGGTGATCAGGGCAGGGCTTCCCATGAGTGGTAGTCACTGAAGGGCCTCCTCTGCCACTTCTAACCACTAGGAACAAACACTCTGCCTCCTTGTGAGCATCTCCAGCAGCAATGGTGAGCAGAGAAGTGGCAAGAGGTCCCAGATTGCTACAGCAGATCACAGAATGACAGAATGTTAGAGGTTGGAAGGGACCTCCAGAGAGCAGCAGAGAACCACAGAACTGGCAGGTCTGGAAGGGAGCTCAAGGCTCAGCCAGTCCCAACCCCCTGCCATGGGCAGGGACACCTCACACTCCAGCAGGTTGCTCACAGCCACCTCCAGCCTGGCTGCAAACACCTCCAGGGATGAGGCTTCCACCACCTCCCTGGGCAACCTCTGCCAGGCTCTCACCACCCTCCTGGCCAACAACTTCTTCCTCACAGCCAATCTCCAGCTCCCCACTTCTACTTTTGCTCCATCCCCCCCACTCCTCTCCCTCCCTCACACCCTCCAAAGTCCCTCCCCAGCTTTCTTGGAGCCCCCTTCAGATGCTGCAAGACCACCAGAAGGTCTCCTGGGAGCCTTCTCCTCTCCAGACTGAACTGCTCCATTGACATCCAGCCCAACCCCCTGCCAGAGCAGGGTCACCCAGGGGAGTCCACACAGAACACATCCGAGTGGGGTTGGGAAGGCTCCAGAGAAGGAGACTCCACAACCCCCTGGACAGCCTGCTCCAGGGCTCTGGCACCCTCACTGGAAAGGAGTTTCTCCTCATGCTGAGCTGAAACCTTCTCTGTTCCACTTTGTCTCCATTCTTCCTTGTCCTATCACTGAGCACCCCCCAACAGAGCCTGGCCCCCTCCCCTTGCCCCCCAGCCCTCAGCTACTGACAGACATTGATCAGATCCCTCTCAGCCTTCTCCTCTCCACACTAAACACCCCCAGGGCTCTCAGGCTCTCTCCACAGGGGAGATGCTCAAGTCCCCAACTCCTCCTCCTGCCTCCCCTTGGCCTCTCTCCAGCAGCTCTCTGTCTCTCCTGACCTGGGGAGCCCAGACCTGGACACAGGCTCTGTCACCCTCATACCAAAGAAGTTTCTCTTCATGCTGAGCTGAAATTTTCTCTGTCCCACTTTGTCTCCATTGCTCCTTGGCTTGTTGCTGAGCAACACCCAAAAGAGCTTAGCCCCCTCCCCTTGGCCCCCAGCCCTCAGCTGTTGCCAGACACCAGTCCCAGGTTTGTAACTGTAGATGATGCCAGCTGAAAGGGTCCTGGGCAGCAGGTCCAAGCAAGCCCTGGGTGAACTGCCTGCAGAAAAAGAGTGCCCAGGTCTCAAGTCCTTCCCTCTGTTTCTTCAGCCTTCATTTCCTTCTCCTCCCTGCCTGAGCTGGCTCAGAACATCAAGATCTTTTTTGCCCTGGCTCCAGTAGTGACACTCAGCCACACCAAAGTTCCCATCCTGAAGTTCTCCTTCCTTCTGGACAAGCAATTCAAGGTGTTGAAGGTAGGGATCAGCCACAGCTCCCCTCCCCAGCACAGAGGGATTGCAGCCCCCCAGGGCTGCCTGATGCAGCAGGGATCACTCAAGTCCTGATCACCTGGAAGCCCAGAGGTGACTCAGGAGCAGGTGGTTGCCTTGCTGAGTGCACTCCTTCCCCTGGGAGCTTCAGAGAAATCTGGCTTGGGTTGGAAGAGACCTTAAACCCCAGTCCCAAGCCCCTGTCCTGAGCAGGGACACTTCCAGCAACACCAGGGAACTGCTCAAGGCCTCATCCAGACTGGCTCTGAACAGTCCCAGGCTGGGAGCCTCCACGATTCATCTGGACAGCCTGCTCCAGTGCCTCACCACTCTCATGGGGAAGAATTTCTTCCTAATGTCTGATGGAAGTCCAGCCTCTGCCAGTGTGAAGGCACTTGCCCTCATCCTGTCAGAGAATCACAGAGCTGGCAGGGCTGGCAGGGAGCTCAAGGCTCAGCCAGTCCCAACCCCCTGCCATGGGCAGGGACACCTCACACTCCAGCAGGTTGCTCACAGCCACCTCCAGCCTGGCTGCAAACACCTCCAGGGATGAGGCTTCCACCACCTCCCTGGGCAACCTCTGCCAGGCTCTCACCACCCTCCTGGCCAACAACTTCTTCCTCACAGCCAATCTCCAGCTCCCCACTTCTGCTTTTGCTCCATCCCCCCCATTCCTATCCCTCCCTCACACCCTCCAAAGTCCCTCCCCAGCTTTCTTGGAGCCCCCTTCAGATGCTGCAAGGCCACCAGAAGGTCTCCTGGGAGCCTTCTCCTCTCCAGCCTGCACAACCCCAACTCTCTCAGGCTGTCTGCAGAGCAGAGCAGCTCCAGCCCTCTGCTCCTCCTCCTGGCCCTTCTCTGGACGCCTTCCAGCCCCTCCCTCACTCCCAGCCTTTGCCAAAGGTCCCTCCCCAGCTCTCCTGGAGCCTCCTTCAAGTGCTAGAATGCTGCTCTAAGGTCTCCCTGGAGCCTTCCCCTCTGCAGGCTGCCCAAGCCCAACTCTCCCAGCCTGGCCTCCCAGCAGAGCCCTTCCAGCCCTGCCAGCATTGCTGTGGCCTCCCCTGGTCCCTGTCTGTGCTGAGGGCTCCAGAGCTGCCCCAGAACTACAGGGGGGTCTGAGCAGAGCACAGCAGAGGGGCAGAATCCCCTCCCTGCCCCTCCTGCCCACCCTGCTGGGGATCAGCACCAGTTCAGGCTTAGCTCTGGGCTGTGAGTGCACGGTGCCAGCCCCTGCTGAGCTTCAGCTGTTGAAAATGTATGGGGGGCACCTGCAGACTTCCTGGGCAGGCCACCTGGCACAGAGCAGCTTCACTGTGCTGATTGGAATGGCCCTGAAAAACGAATCCAATGCTTGGGAGAGGTGGAAGGGGGGAAGAGGAGAGTCCCCAGCATTGATTTCACCCTGGTGTGCATTCCCACAGCACTGCCTCCTGGAATGAGCTGAACAGGAGGGAAGGGAAGGGAAGGGAAAGGGAAAGGGAAAGGGTAAGGGAAAGGGAAAGGGAAAGGGAAAGGGAAAGGGAAAGGGAAAGGGGAAAGGGAAAGGGAAGGGGAAAGGGAAGGGGAAGGGAAGGGGAAGGGAAGGGGAAGGGAAGGGGAAGGGAAAGGGAAGGGGAAGGGAAAGGGAAGGGAAGGGGAAGGGAAGGGAAAGGGAAGGGAAAGGGAAGGGAAAGGGGAAGGGAAGGGAAAGGGGAAGGGAAGGGGAAGGGAAGGGAAAGGGAAGGGAAAGGGAAAGGGAAGGGAAAGGGAAAGGGAAGGGAAAGGGAAAGGGAAGGGAAAGGGAAGGGGAAGGGAAAGGGAAGGGGAAGGGAAGGGAAAGGGAAGGGAAAGGGAAAGGGAAGGGGAAGGGAAAGGGAAGGGGAAGGGAAAGGGAAAGGGAAGGTAAGGGGAAGGGAAAGGGAAGGGAAAGGGAAGGGAAGGGGAAGGGAAGGGAAAGGGAAGGGAAAGGGAATTCCACTTTTGCTCCTGCAGCTGCTGCTTGGCAAGACAGAGGCCTCGCTGAGGGTGAGGAAGCTGTGGAGGTTTGTGCCCAGGCTCTGTGGGCACCCTGTGCTGCACAAGCCCTGTGCCAACCTCTTCTTCCAGCTGGGTGGCTACAATAAGAAGAACCTCAACATGGTGGGTGTGCCATCCCCCTGTGGGGGGTGGGGTGCAAGGCCTGCCCTGCTTTGAGCACCCAGCAGCACCTTCTGGCTCTGCTGACCCCCTCCTGCCTGCCCACTGCCCACTAGCCCCCCACCCAGCCGGCTCCAGCCACTCACTCCCAGCACTCATGGGCAAGCAGATGCTGCCAGGTGATGCCAGGTTCCTCTCTCTCTCTCTCTCTGCTTCACTTCCCTGGAGAGCAAAAGTCCCCCAGGGTCTGCTGAGTGAACACCAGTGGCCAGGTGACACTTGATGGTGGCCTTAGGGCTGCCTGTCACTGAGGCCAGCTGAGTGTCCCACTGCTGCTCACAGGGTGCTCCCCACATCAAATATCAGTCTCAGAGTACAGCAGAGGTTGGAAGGGACCTCCAGAGATCACCCAGTCCAACCCCCTGCCAGAGCAGGGTCACCCAGGGCAGTCTGCACAGGAACACATCCAGGTGGGGTTGGGAAGGCTCCAGAGAAGGAGACTCCACAACCTCTCTGGGCAGCCTGCTCCAGGGCTCTGCCACCCTCACACCAAAGAAGTTTCTCCTCATGCTGAGCTGAAATCTTCTCTGTTCCACTTTGTCTCCATTGCTCCTTATTGCTGAGCACCCCCCAACAGAGCCTGGCCCCCTCCCCTTGCCCCCCAGCCCTCAGCTATTGACAGACATTGAGCAGATCCCTCTCAGCCTTCTCCTCTCCACACTAAACACCCCCAGGGCTCTCAGGCTCTCTCCACAGGGGAGATGCTCAAGTCCCCAACTCCTCCTCCTGCCTCTCCCTTGGACCCCTTCTCTGGACCCCTTCCAGCCCCTCCACAGCCTTCCTGGCCTAGGGGCTCCAGAACTGGACCCAGAGCTCCAGTTGGGCTCTCAGCTGGCACCTGCCATGCTTGCTCCTGTCCCTTGGGTGCCAGCTGGGCATGTGCTTCCTTGCAGACACGCCTGGATGTGTACACATCCCACTTCCCAGACAGGACCTCTGTCAAAAACGTCATACACTGGGCCCAGGTAGGTTCCCTGAGACTCAGCTGCTTCCCCCCTGGCCTGCACCCTTCCCTGAGAGGCTGCTGAGTGCAGGGCAGGTGTGGGAGGTTGGGGAAGCTGGACAGGAGCAACCTGGGGGAAAGGGAAGGCAAGAAATCAGCTGTAGAAAAGAGCTGCTGGCACCAGGGTGACCTGTCCTGGTCCCTCTGTCAGTCAAGGGGCACTGAGATGTGTGCCCAGGGGACACAGGGAGGCCACAGCTGGTGCTGGGACCGGTTTGAAGCTCCCAGAGATCCCCACAGCAGAGGCCAGCTCAGGTGAGGCTGGGAGGAAGCCAAACCATAGAAGGAGAGCCTGGGGGAGCTGGGCTTGCTCAGCTGGAAAGGAGGAGGTGGAGCAGGGCCCCCCCAGCACCTCCCCCAGCTCCAAGGGGTCACTGGGGCCAAACACTGCCAGTCTGAGCAAGGTGCTGGAGCTCTGGCTGTGCTGGGAACAGGGTCAGGCTGGAAATCCCCAGCCTGGTGCCTCCTTCCAGGCAGCAGGGAGGGCTCAAAGGATCTCTGTGATCCATAGAGTTACTGTGCAGCTGTCTGAGCTTTCCCCCCGGGCTCACTGCTGTAACGGAGCCTAGAGTGCCAGGAGGAGGTGAGGAAGGTTGCTGCAGCTCCATGAGGTCCTGCCTCCAGCCGTGTCCTGCACTGCAGCTCTTCAGAGGCAGGAGTGCTGCAGTGGGGCAGCCAAGGGCTCACACACACCACCTCGGTTTGCCAGCCCAGAGCTGGGGAGAGGCATGGGGCTGGGCAGCAAAGCATCACCCTCTGAGGGAGGTGGGACAGTGTGGCCTTGCAGGGGTGCCACCTGCCCCTGCAACACCCCATGTCAGCCCCCTGCTCGTGATGAGGAGGCCAGGAGATGCCAGAGCCTCCCAGCACAGCTCTCTCCCCTCCAGGTGAGGAAATCAGGAGCACTCCAGGCTTTCGACTACGGCACTGCAAACCGAGCCAGGTACCACCAGGTAGGAGGCTGCGGGGGCGGCGCTGGAGCCGGGGGGTGCCCGGGGACCCACCGGGCTGCCTGCCAGGAGCCGACCACAGCGACGGTTCCTCAGAGCTCTCTGTGTCCCTGCAGGACACACCTCCGCCCTACCGGCTGGAGGAGATGCCTGTGCCCACCGCCGTGTGGTCAGGGGGCCAGGACTGGATGGCTGACCCGAACGACATGCAGTTGCTGCTGCCCCGCATCCCCCAGCTGCTCACCCACGGGTACATCCCAGACTGGAACCACTGGGACTTCGTCTGGGGCTTGGATGCCCCCAGGCGCCTCTACAGCACCATCCTGGAGATGCTGGAGGGGTCTGGGTAGAGCAGCAGCTCCCCAGGGAACTGCTGCTGGCACACATCCCCTGCTGTGCTCTCCTGCCTGCTGCCCTGGCCCCTCTGAGCTGGGCTGGGACATAGAATCAGAGAACTGTCAGGGCTGGAAGGGAGCTCAAGGCTCAGCCAGTCCCAACCCCCTGCCATGGGCAGGGACACCTCACACTCCAGCAGGTTGCTCACAGCCACCTCCAGCCTGGCTGCAAACACCTCCAGGGATGAGGCTTCCACCACCTCCCTGGGCAACCTCTGCCAGGCTCTCACCACCCTCCTGGCCAACAACTTCTTCCTCACAGCCAATCTCCAGCTCCCCACTTCTACTTTTGCTCCATCCCCCCCCCCCCCCCCCCCCCCCCCCCCCCCCCCCCCCCCCCCCCCCCCCCCCCCCCCCCCCCCCCCCCCCCCCCCCCCCCCCCCCCCCCCCCCCCCCCCCCCCCCCCCCCCCCCCCCCCCCCCCCCCCCCCCCCCCCCCCCCCCCCCCCCCCCCCCCCCCCCCCCCCCCCCCCCCCCCCCCCCCCCCCCCCCCCCCCCCCCCCCCCCCCCCCCCCCCCCCCCCCCCCCCCCCCCCCCCCCCCCCCCCCCCCCCCCCCCCCCCCCCCCCCCCCCCCCCCCCCCCCCCCCCCCCCCCCCCCCCCCCCCCCCCCCCCCCCCACCCCCCCCCCCCCCCCCCCCCCCCCCCCCCCCCCACCCCCCCCCCCCCCCCCCCCCTCCACCCCCCCCCCCCCCCCCCCCCCCCCCCCCCCCCCCCCCCCCCCCCCCCCCCCCCCCCCCCCCCCCCCCCCCCCCCCCCCCCCCACCCCCCCCCCCCCCCCCCCCCCCCCCCCCCCCCCCCCCCCCCCCCCCCCCCCCCCCCCCCCCCCCCCCCCCCCCCCCCCCCCCACCCCCCCCCCCCCCCCCCCCCCCCCCCCCCCCCCCCCCCCCCCCCCCCCCCCCCCCCCCCCCCCCCCCCCCCCCCCCCCCCCCCCCCCCCCCCCCCCCCCCCCCCCCCCCCCCCCCCCCCCCCCCCCCCCCCCCCCCCCCCCCCCCCCCCCCCCCCCCCCCCCCCCCCCCCCCCCCCCCCCCCCCCCCCCCCCCCCCCCCCCCCCCCCCCCCCCCCCCCCCCCCCCCCCCCCCCCCCCCCCCCCCCCCCCCCCCCCCCCCCCCCCCCCCCCCCCCCCCCCCCCCCCCCCCCCCCCCCCCCCCCCCCCCCCCCCCCCCCCCCCCCCCCCCCCCCCCCCCCCCCCCCCCCCCCCCCCCCCCCCCCCCCCCCCCCCCCCCCCCCCCCCCCCCCCCCCCCCCCCCCCCCCCCCCCCCCCCCCCCCCCCCCACCCCCCCCCCCCACCCCCCCCCCCCCCCCCCCCCCCCCCCCCCCCCCTCCCCCCCCCCCCCCCCCCCCCCCCCCCCCCCACCCCCCACCCCCCCCCCCCCCCCCCCCCCCCCCCCCCCCCCCCCACTCCTCTCCCTCCCCACACCCTCAAAAGTCCCCTC
>NW_026539334.1:0-32154 GCF_027791375.1 Indicator indicator | reverse complement strand
ACCCAGGTCAAGGATGGCGAGGTTGAGGAGGAAGAAGTACATGGGGGTGTGGAGGTGGTGGTCAGAGGCTATGGTGCTGATGATGAGGCCATTGCCCAGCAGGGCAGCCAGGTAGATGGCCAGGAAGAGGCAGAAGTGCAAGAGCTGCAGCTGCCTTGTGCCTGGCAATGGCAGCAGGAGGAACTCAGTGCTGAAGCTGCCATTGGATATTTTGGCTCTCTGGGCATTGGAACTCCTCCAGGGAGGAAAAGTCATCAATAAGGTGGGACTGAGGTCTCCCATCAAAATCTATTTCCCTTCTCATTGAACTCTCCCAGACTGCAATTTCCCTTCTCTGGAAGACCTTTGGCAGGTTGCTTTCATGAGCTCTGTTTGCTGCTGGCTGAGGTTGGCAGTGGGAGTAGAGAGCTCTGCTGTTGGCTGTGGAGGAGTCTGTCCTGCCCTGTAGAAAGAAGGAAATAAGAATGAGAGTGGCATCAGCTTGCAGCTTCAGAGACATTTTCAGTGTCCTGACTTCCTCACAGGCCTGATCTGGGGCATTGCTGAGGGGGTGCAGCATCTGACAGCCTGTGAGATGTGAGGCCAAGGGCCTGTGCCTTGCTGTGGAGGGAGGACACTTGCTCTGTCCATCACTGTGCTCTCAGCTGCCCTGGGCTGGCATCTCTCAGGTGCAGGCTAATCCCCCTCAGGCACTCCTCTGAAAAGGAATTGGGCACAGGTGAGAGGAGAGGAGCCCAGTTTCTAGTGCAGCTGCCAGTGCCCTCACCCCACCTCACTGTACCCAAGGACATCCTCAGCTCTCCCCTCCCAGCCAGGGGCACAGAGGACTCATTGCAGCTGCACACATTCAGCCCCCCGGAATCCATGGAGTCTTGGACAATACAGAGAAGCCACGGAGAAGCTGTGCCCTCCTACAGGGCAACCTGCAGCCTTGCAGGCCCTCCAGGGAAAGGATCCAATGCCTTACAGAAGAGATGTTGAAAGGAGAGCAGAAAGAAACAGAAGGGCAAAATCCGTGAGGGTCTGGCTGGGAGAGCGCAGGGCAGAGGCAGCGCAGCTGTGCAGCCACCTCTCAGACATCAGCACCCTGGGCAGTGGCTCTCAGCCCTGTGCTCTGCAGAGGGACCTGGCACTGGGCTGCAGAGCTGCCCCACAGCTCTGCTGGAGCTCTGTCTGGACAGGAGCTGCTTCATGCCCTGGAGCCTACAGCCCTGAGGGCAGAGGCTTTGCTGGCTGGGAGAGGAGGCCAGGGAGCTTTGCTCATAGGACAGCTCTGGCCTGCAGGGGATCAGATGGAGATGTCTGAATGCTCCCTCACACAACACTGTTGGGTTCAGTTTCCTCTCCTTCCCTGATCAGATCCCTGCTGCCTGGAGGTTCTCACCCTGGCAGGAGTTTCCCAGGGCCGTGGCTTTTGCCTGCTCACAGAGCCCATCCCAGCCTCTGTGCACTCACCTACAGAAACCTGCCTGTTTGCAGGGCTCTGGCTGGGGGCATCTTCCTGCTTGGACACCCCGAGGAGTCCAGCCAAGGTGCTGCTGGTGTTGTCCATAAGCAGAGGAGGGGCTGAAGGCACTTTAGGAGGCTCCCAGCAGACCTCCTGACCGTTCCAGGATACAGTTCATGACTTCCAAGGACTTGTTCCAACTTGAATGATCCTTTTCTCCCTCTCTTTCACTCCCCCCTGCCTAGTTCTCAGAGTAGGAAACTGACAACACAGACTGGGGAAAGCTTTTATCTTCAGAGCAGACCCTGCTTAGACCTTGTCCTTCAAACACCCCTTTGGAAGTTCCCTAGTGCTGAGCTGCAGCTCTGAGCAGCCCTGAGCCACACAGCAGCCTCTCCAGAGCAGAAGGACTCTGCCCCACCCTGCCCTGCTCTGCACTGCCAGGGGTGGCTCCTTCCACCCACAGTTCTCCCCACAGTCCCAGGTGGAGCTCCCTGGGCAGGCTGAGAGCTGAGGCTGGCAGGCAGCAGAGTCCCTGCCCCAGCACACAGCCCCTGGGCTGCAGGGACCCTGCTCTGAAGGACAGCCCTGCCCAGCCCTGCCTGCACCCCAGGGCTCCACAGCTCTTCACAATGGCCTGAAAAGAGCCTCTGGACAGGAACTTTTCCTTACAGCCCCAATCAGCTGTGGCTGTGCCAGCTTTAGGAGATGCCTGCAGGACCTGCACCTGCCCTGTCCTGCACCCACAGACTCACCGTGTCAGTGACTGCAGTGACTTCTCCTCCTCCTGTGAGATCTTAGTCACCCTCCTGGACACCTCGAAGCTCTCTCTGCTGCCTTCATCTTCCTGAGATCTCCTGGCAGTGCCCTCAGCTGTGCTGTGCTGTGCAGAGGAGCTGCTCCTGGCCAGAGCTCTCTCTTTTCTCTGCTGCTTGTTTTCCAGCACCTCCATCCAGCCACTGAGCCCAGCCCAGCTGAGCAGCACAGGACCCACCCAAGGACATTTAATGATCCCTCTGGTGGCTTTGGTGCCTTGTAAACATCAGAGACTGAGAGGAAGATGATGAAACCTCTCAAGAAGGCAAAGTCAGATTCAAAGTCTGAAGTTTCTTGTAGTGTTGCTGGGTCCCAGTGAGGACACTACTGGGAAAGTGTCTCCAGGCTGTGGTTAGAGCAGAGAACTGAAGGCAGTGACAAGAGGTCAGGACAAGGAGAGGAAGTTGGCTCTGATGCTGAGCAAACGCTGGAGGTGTTTCATTAATGAAAAAGGTCAAACCCTGAGCCCTGGACTCTGGACAGGCAGATCCTGTCCCTCACTCACCCCTCACAGTGCTTCCTGGAGCAGGGGAATATGGAGAGGACCAATGTCAAAGGCAGGACTATGGCACAAGCCCTGCCAGGCTCCTGAGGATGGACAAGGAGGCAATGAGGCCCCAGGGCTGGCAGGAGGAGTTGTCTCCTCACAGGCATCAGTGGCACAGCCAAGAGCCACAACCAAAGGCATGAAGAGCTTGGCTCTGCCAGGAGGCTTTCAGCTCTTGCACAGCCCTCTGGCATCTGCACCTCAGGCTGTGCTCTGCTGCTGCATGCCCTGAGCCTCTTTCCCTGCAGGCTGGAGTCACCCCCCAGCTGCCCCTCCTTGCTGGCACCTTCCTTTACTGCTCTCTCTCCATCCTTGCTGGTTCTTCTTTGAAGCACAAAGCCTTGAGCTGCTCCAAGCTCCTGCTGGGTGATGTCTTGCCCCACAGCACTGCCCTGGCAGTGCCATTTCTTTCTCTTCATGTCCAGTCTAGACTTCCATATCTCCAATTTGTGGTTTTATTTCTTTCTCTTGCACTTTGTCACTGCACAGGAAAGCTTCACCATGTCTCAAACCACTCCTCAAGCACTCTCAGGCTACTGTGCTGCTGTCCTCTCTCTCTGTGCCCATGCCCTTCAGCCTTTATCTACTGGTCATGTACCTGAGGCCACACAAAGACATCTTGGAAGATCTCTGGTCACTCTCCAAGGTGTTTGCAGATGGAAATGTAGTGGTCATAGGCCAAGAAAGAGACTTTTTTCCCAGTGCTGTCATGGATGGAAAAGGGACAGTGGTTTTGAACTAAGAAAGGGGAGATTGAGATTGGATATAAGGAAGAAATATTTCACAATGAGGGTGGCAGGACATTGGAACAGGTTGCCCATAGAAGGGGATGTCCATCCCTGAGAGTGTCCAAAGTCAGAAAGTTTGAGCTGCATGAACTGCTGGAAGATGTCCTTGCCCATGGTCAGGGTGTTGGGCTGGATGCTTCCTTCCAACCCAAATCATTGCATGATTCTTTGATTCCTATATCCCCAACCCCTTCTCCACAGGGCTGCAGACACTTACATACACATGGAGGTGTTTGCATCTCAACTAGCCCCCAACACCCTCAGAACAAAGAAATTGTTGCCAGCTCTGACCATGAATGGCTTTGGAGAGTCAAGGAAAGCAGCAATGAGTTGTACTGAGACAGGAGGAGAATCTGGCACAACGAATGAGTTGGATGGAATTTACAAACAGAGATTGAAAAAGGGTCAATTTGATGCCAAGGCTCACTCTATTGCTTTCATCATGGGAGAATTATGCATAGGAAAATCAGTTTGGGCTAGGGTTAGAGAGATTGTGAAAGGAAAATCTCCTTGGGGCTGGGCTGGAATGATTTGACATGGAGACTGGGACTGAAAGGCATCAATGAAGCCCTTCTGTTGACTCACAAGGTTCTGACTGGACTCCCTCACTCTCTAAACAACTTGAGGGAGAAGTCCCAGACTTGGTGCCCTGTTTATGACTCAGAGAGTTTGTTGCAGAGATGTCTTTCCCATGGCACTGAGGGTCCTGTAGAGCTTGAAGGCAGCAGCAGCAGTTTTAAATTCCTGAAGCTGTTCTGGGGAATCTTAAGCTCAGGCTGTGGGATTTCATAGCAGCATTTAACAAGTCAAACCCCAACACTTGGTTGAAATCACTGCAGGGATTTAGATCAGGATTCCACAGAGTTTGACCCATGGTTCCCATCTTGAGGTGCATCAGCTCAGGAGATGTGAGGAGAGAGGCTGCCAGTGAAGACTGAAGCAAAAAATGTTTGTGTATCTCAGCCTTCTCCTCAGCCATTGCTACCAGCTCACCACTCTTGCTCATCATGGCTCACATCCTTCCTTTGACCTTCCTTCCCTGGCTGACAGACCTGGAGAAGCTTCTTCTTATTCTTTGTATGCCCCTGAAAGGTTCAGCTCCAGCCACACCTTGGTCTTCCTGACCCCATCCCTACACAATAGGACAGTGTCCCTGTACTCTTCCCAGCATCTCAGTACTGGGAAGGGAGCAAGCAGATACATTCTGTACGGGCACTGGACTCAGGCTGGAGTGGAAGAGAACAGTGTGATGTAGTTTGTACTGGGATGAGGCCACATCTGTACTGGAGAAGACAAACAGTTTATTGCTTCTGAAAGCAGCCAGGGATCACTTTGCTCAGGGCAGCCTTCAGCTCCTGGTTCCTCAGGCTGTAGATGAGAGGGTTCACTGCTGGAGGCACCACTGAGTACAGAACTGACACCACCATGTCCAGGGATGGAGAGGAGATGGAGGAGGGCTTCAGGTAGGCAAAGAAGCCAGTGGTGAGAAACAGGGAGAGCACAGCCAGGTGAGGCAGGCAGGTGGCAAAGGCTTTGTGGCGTCCCTGCTGAGAGGGGATCCTCAGCACTGCCCTGAAGATCTGCACATAGGACACCACAATGAACACAAAACAACCAAAGAATAAACAGACACTGACCACAAGAAGCCAAAGTTCCCTGAGGTAGGATGTGGAGCAGGAGAGCTTGAGGATCTGGGGGATTTCACAGAAGAACTGCTCCACAGCATTGCCCTGGCAGAGGGGCAGGGAAAATGTATTGGCTGTGTGCAGCAGAGCATAGAGAACCCCAGAGGCCCAGGCAGCTGCTGCCAGGTGGACACAAACTCTGCTGCCCAGGAGGGTCTCATAGTGCAGGGGTCTGCAGATGGCAACGTAGCGATCGTAGGACATGATGGTGAGGAGAGAAACCTCTGCTGAAATGAAAAAGACAAACAGAAAGACCTGAGCAGCACATCCTGCATAGGAGATGTCCCTGGTGTTCCTCAGGGAATTGTCCATGGATTTGGGCACAGTGGTGGAGATGGCACCCAGGTCAAGGAGGGCGAGGTTGAGGAGGAAGAAGTACATGGGGGTGTGGAGGTGGTGGTCAGAGGCTATGGTGCTGATGATGAGGCCATTGCCCAGCAGGGCAGCCAGGTAGATGGCCAGGAAGAGGCAGAAGTGCAAGAGCTGCAGCTGCCTTGTGCCTGGCAATGGCAGCAGGAGGAAGTGGGGGATGGAGCTGCTGTTGGCCATCTGCTGCCTCTGCCCATGCAGACCTGTGCAAGGAGGAAAAGGCAGGGACAAGTTAGGGAACACTTCTCTCTGCACACCAAGATTGCAGTGCTCACAGAACACCTCCTCCCTGAGCTGCAGCACCAATGGATCAGCTCATTCCCCACCACCCCCAACCTCTGGCATCTTCAGCACAGCTTCCAAGGCAGCTTGGACACTCAGTTTCCATGCAGACAGCTCTGGGGCAGGACTTGCAGAGTCAGTGTCACAACACAAAGTGACCACATGGCAACAGCAATGCCCCAGAGCAAGAGTCCTGTGGATGGCTGGAGAATGAGGGAAGAGCTCTGCAGTGCTGCAGAGACAATGAAGGGAAGAGAGAAAGGCAGAGGGGCTTGGGCTGAAGCCTTCTCCTTGCCCAGCTCTGCTCTCTGCAGCTCCCAGCATGGCACTGAAGAGCCTTTGTCATCCTTTTGTGTGCACAATCCAGGAGCCTTCAGCTGAATGTCAGCTGCCAAGGTGGTGACTGATGCCCTGGAGCCCATAGCTTGGAGGGCACTGCCTGTGCTGGGGAGAAGAGGAGAGCAAAAGGTTGCATTGGGAAGAGTGTCTGCAGTGCAGAGAATGGCAGAGAGGTGCCTGATCCCCCTTGCCAGGGCATCGCTGCCAGCAGATCCCTCTCCCCCCCAGCCCAAGTCTCTGCTGTCTGTAGCTGTCCCTGCCAGGAGCTGCTTCTCTGTGCCCAGCTCTCTTCCCTGTCCCTGCTGACAGAGTCCATCCCACCTGCTGTGTGCTCAGCTCTGCCCTGCAGAGCCCTGCCAGCAGCAGGACACTGCCCAGGAGCCGCTCTGGGTGTGCAGGAGTTCAGGAGCAGCTCAGACAAGGGCTAATGAGAGCTTTGGTTTCAGAGTGTTCTTCAGAGTAGAGAAATAAACTCTAGTCTCACACTGCCCACCCAGCACATCAATGTGATCAAAATTCAAAGCCAAGACTCCTTCCCTTCCAGGACAATTCTGGCTTGATGTTCTTCTGGAAAGCCTCCTCTGAAATGCCCAGGGGGGAGCTACAACTGTGAGCAGCTCTGCCCAACGCAGCTCCCTCTGCACAGCACAAGCACCCTGCCCTGCCCTGCCCTGCCCTGCACTGCTCTGCACTGCCCTGCACTCACAGACTCACCATGTCAGTGGCTGCAGTATCTTTTCTTCCTCCTCCTGTGAGCTCTCAGTCACCCTCCTGGCCACCTGGAAGCTCTCTCTGCCTTCCTCATGTTCCTGAGATCTCCTGGCAGTGCCCTCAGCCCTGCTGTGTGTGATGGTTTGAAACTGTCTTTTTAATTTTTCCTTGCAAGTTCAGAACAGAGAAAGTGAAAGAATGTAAATAAGTCACTATTGGGTGTAAGAAAGCAAAATAACGATTGTTCTAAACACTTCCATTGGATAGATAGAAATGTTTAAGAACTATTACCCAAAACAAAGTAGGCATTCTGCACATTCTGCGTTCGGCAGTGGGGGCAGTTGCTGGGCTGTCTGGCTGCTGTTTCTTCTTCTCTTCTGGCTGAAGATAACACACTGACCTTGGCAGCTAAGTTAACAACTTTCTGCTTAACTAACTCTGCTTCTCTGTCCAGGGGGGTCTGGGGGGGAAGCTCCTGGGAGAGGGAGGCCCCTTTGGGAGGGTCCCCTTGGGGGGAAGCAAAGGGAGATCGATTGTGCTTTTTCTGTTGATTGTATATATTTGTGAATGTTGTGAATTTTGTATATTTGTACATATTCATTGCATTTCATTGTAGATTTTAGACTCTGCTTGTAAATACAGCTTTTCATTTGCTTCCAGACTGGGCTAGCCTGGTTATTGTCGGTGGGGGGGGAATTTCAGCTCACACCGACACACTTTTTATTTTTGGCGCCCAACGTGGGGCTCGATTGCTTGTTTGATTTATTTCTGCTCAGATTAGGAAGCAAAATGAAGCTGTTTTGGATTTTGAGTAATTTTATTTCCTCTGTTATCAGTGTGATTGTCTACAGATGGGCTGTTTCCTGCATGATAGACAAGATTGTGAGATATGTGGCATATAAGTCGTTTCTTTGGGTTAAGAACAAGTTACTGAATGTTGGTGAATTCTGTTATGGTCTTATTGGGCTAAGAAGCTATGGTAACTCAACTATGGATCTGCTAGCAGACACATATGAGTTTGTTACTCCTCTTACAACTACAGAGGGTCTTTGGAACCAGTGGTACCCTAGATATCTTGTACTAGCCTTAATCTTAAATTTGTTGCTTCTTGGAATAATCATATGGCTACTGATAGCACTGTATCAAGAAAGACATAAGGCTACTTGCTCTTCCAACTCTGCTGTGAATGTGAAAACCAAGCCAGTAAATTTGGTGGCCACTGTAACCAGAAAGCGTAAAGGAGCTGCAGGAGGAGATGCAGATGCTGCAGGAGATGGTGCAGATGGAGATGAGGGTCCTTCTACTCAGGGTCCCTCTGTTAAGAAAGATCCTTCTGATGAGGAAGAGAGGGTTAGCCTTAAAACTCTGGTAGACCTCTTGAGACCCCACATGGATGATGGAGATGTAGGTCAGGATGTAGACCCTGGTAGATTAGCAACTGCTGGTAGTGCCTCTGAACTCAAAGAAATTCAACGGAGGATTAAAATAGGATTATGGGGACAGCGACCTCAGGATGATGATGATGATGATGATGAGGATGACATACAGTCAGCTAATGCACCCAGACAGGAAATTAGACATGTGAGGAAGGATTACATCAGAGGAGATAATGAGCCAGTCCTGTCTTGGCTAGCCAGGTGTTTTGATATGGGAGCCCCAGCATTGGTGGTAGGTGACAAGTCGGCCTCTCAGTTGGGGATGCTCTCAAAGGATACAGGCATAGACAGGCATCTAGGCAAGTGCATTGGTAAAGTTTCTCTGTGGGCACGCCTCCTACTGGCAGTCTCGCTGAGGTACCCCAGCAGAGATGATTTACCATGGAACCCTAAGCCTTGGACCACAATAGCTGAGGGAATCAAGCGTCTGAGAGAGTTTGCTGTGAGAGAAGTAATGTATGGAGATCATAAGACTCTGAATCCTGATGAAATTCCTGTTGGAACAGGCCTTGCCAAAAAGCTCATTAAGCTTGCTCCTCCTAATTATGCTACTATTCTGGCAAGCAGGATTGTGGCAAGAAATTATGGTGGAGCACCTCCTACTGTTGGCCATTTCACTGACCAAATGAGGCAGTTGGAGGATAGTCTTGCACGTACTTCTTTGGTTTCAGCCATTGAAACTTTGTCTGGAGAAGATGAAGAATTGCATGAAAGAGCTGAAGGAGGAACTTAAAACCTCCATATCCAACTTGATGAAGGGGGATGATTCTAATTCCTCTTCCTCCAGATGGATACAAGTTTCAGCTGTTAGGAACAGACGTGCTCCAAGGAGGCCATTCCAGAATAGGTCAAACCAAAACAGACAGCAGAGGCAATCACGTGGCAGTATCTGGATAACTCTGCGTGATCAGTTTGGTGAGAACATGAACAGATGGGATGGTCAACCAACTTCTGATCTTTTCAAGAGGTTACGGGAGCTGCAGAGGGGCAGATCCCGAGGTAGCAATACCAGGAGGGTAGCTGTCGCTTCCTCAGTTTCCCAGAACAACTCTGATAGCTCCAACAGTGATCCTAATTCTGGTGCTGGACGTTGTGCCAGCTGTACATGTGGAGGTAATCCCCACCATTAGGGGTGCCCTGCCTTCCGCCAGGGGGAGGTAAGGGATAATGGAGATAACAGAATCTATTGGGATGTGTACATCCAGTGGCCTGGCACTTCAAAATTTCAGAAGTACAGGGCCTTGGTTGACACAGGAGCTCAGTGCACCATAATACCATCAAATTATCAAGGGGGAGAATCTATAACTATTCAGGGAGTCACTGGTGGATCTCAAGAGTTGTTTAAGATAGAGGTTGATATAAGTTTAACTGGGAAGCAGTGGAAGAAACATACTATTGTAACAGGTCCTAATGCACCTTGTATTTTGGGAATTGACTTTCTGAGAGAAGGGCGTTTTAAAGACCCTAAGGGTTACAAATGGGCTTTTGGAATAGCAACTGTAGAAATTGATGGAGGAAAATTGAAGTTGTCCATTAGACCTGAGCTTTCAGATGAATCTGCAGTTGTGGGACAACATGAGATAGAGGATGTAAAGCTGCCGGTTGCTTCTCAAACTGTGCATCACAGACAATACAGAACCAACCGTGACTCTTTGGTGCCCATTCAAAACTTGATTCGTCAGTTGGAGAGTCAGAAGGTCATCAGCAAAACTCATTCACCTTTCAACAGTCCAATCTGGCCTGTGAGAAAGCAGAATGGAGAGTGGCGTCTGACAGTTGATTTCCGTGCCTTGAATGAAGTAACTCCACCCATGAGTGCAGCTGTACCAGACATGATGGAACTCCAATATGAGCTGGAATCCAAGCAGGCCAAATGGTATGCTACCATAGACATTGCTAATGCTTTCTTCTCTATTCCCATAGCAGAGGAATGCAGGCCTCAGTTTGCTTTCACCTGGAGAGGCATTCAGTACACATTCAATCGTTTGCCCCAGGGGTGGATTCACAGTTCAACCATCTGCCATGCAGTGATCCATGATGCTTTGGAGAAAGGTGGAGCTCCAGAACACATTCAGTTCATCGATGACATCATCGTCTGGGGTGAGACTGCTGAAGAAGTCTTCGAGAAAGGTAACAAAATCATTGACATTCTCTTGCAAGCTGGTTTCGCTATCAAGCGAGACAAGGTGAAAGGACCTGCCAGAGAAATCCAGTTTCTGGGAGTGCGGTGGCAAGATGGTCGCCGTCACATCCCAATGGATGTGATAAACAGAGTCTCCACCATGGCAAATCCCATCAACAAGAAAGAAACTCTGCGTTTCTTAGGCATAGTGGGATTTTGGAGACTGCACATTCCTGGATACAGTCAGATTGTGAAACCTCTCTATGATGTGACTCGAAAGAGAAACAGTTTCCAATGGGGTCCTGAGCAACAAGCAGCCTTTGACCAGATCAAGCGAGAGGTAGTCCAAGCGATGGGTCTGGGACCTGTCCGAACTGGTCCAGACATTAAGAACATTCTGTACACGGCCGCGAGTGACAATGGTCCAACCTGGTGCTTATGGCAAAGAGCTCCAGGGGAGACACGAGGACGTCCTCTTGGTTTCTGGGGTCGTGGCTACAGAGGCTCAGAGGCAAACTACACTCCAACAGAGAAAGAGATTTTAGCTGCTTATGAAGGAGTGAAAGCTGCTTCTGAAGTGATCGGAACTGAGTCACAACTTCTTCTAGCTCCTAGATTGCCAGTTCTGAATTGGATGTTCAAAGGCAAAGGTTCTTCACCACATCATGCAACAGATGCTACCTGGTCTAAGTGGATGGCTCTGATAACACAGAGAGCTCGAATGGGAAATCTCGAAAGGCCTGGTTTGGTGGAGGTGATCACAAACTGGCCAGAAGGCACAAGCTGTGCTAAACCTCCAGAGGAGAGAGTAACTCGTGCTGAGGAAGCTCCTCCTTACAGTGATCTGTCTGATGATGAAAAGAGATATGCTTTGTTCACAGACGGTTCCTGTCGTCTTGTTGGGAACAAGCGGAGATGGAAATCTGCAGTGTGGAGTCCAACGCGCAGAGTTGCAGAAGCGAGAGATGGAGAAGGAGAATCCAGTCAATTTGCAGAGGTAAAAGCTGTCCAGCTAGCTCTTAACATAGCTGAACGTGAGAGATGGCCAAAGCTTTATCTCTACACCGACTCGTGGATGGTAGCCAATGCCTTGTGGGGTTGGCTGAAAGACTGGAAGAAGAATGGCTGGCAGAGGAAAGGAAAGCCAATCTGGGCTGCAGATCTGTGGCAAGACATTGCTGCTCGCATTGAGAGAATCCCAGTGAAAGTGAGACACATCGATGCTCACATTCCTAAGAGCAAAGCTACTGAGGAACAACAACACAACCATCAGGCAGATCTAGCTGCAAGAGTTTCCCAGGTGGACACAAACTCTGATCCTGATCCTGATCTTGACTGGAAACACCGAGGTGAGCTGTTCTTAGCTCGGTGGGCCCATGACTCGTCAGGACATCAAGGCAGAGATGCAACCTACCGATGGGCTCGTGACAGATCCATTGACATTTCCATGGATGCTATCACACAAGTCATCCATGACTGTGACATTTGTGCTGCTATTAAGCAGGCAAAGCGGATCAAGCCCTTGTGGTACGGTGACCGATGGTCCAAGTACAAGTATGGTGAAGCCTGGCAGATTGACTACATCACTCTACCTCGTTCTCCATCTGGTAAGCAGTATGTGCTGACTATGGTAGAGGCAAGCACTGGATGGCTGGAAACTTATCCAGTTCCTCATGCAACTGCACGTAACACCATTCTTGGCCTGGAGAGACAAATCCTGTGGAGACACGGAACTCCAGAGAGGATTGAGTCAGACAATGGAACTCATTTCAAGAACAATCTTGTAAAAAACTGGGCCAAAGAGCACGGCATCGAGTGGATATTCCACATTCCCTACTATGCACCAGCTGCAGGGAAGATCGAACGCTACAACGGTTTGCTGAAAACCACTCTCAAAGCCATGGGGGGTGGATCTTTGAAAAACTGGGAGAAACATTTAGCACAAGCAACCTGGTTGGTGAATAGTAGAGGTTCAGTGAATCGAGCTGGACCTGCCCAATCAGATTTGTTGCGAAAGGAGGAAGGTGATAGAGTTCCTGTTATCAGAGAAAAGAATCTGTTAGGCAAAACTGTTTGGGTATTTTCTCCTTCAGGAGAGGCCAAACCTGTCCGAGGGGTGGTTTCTGCTGAAGGTCCTGGTCACACCTATTGGGTGATGCAAGAAAATGGTGAAATTCAGTGTATTCCACAAAGAAATCTAACTTTGGCTGAGAGAGGTTAAATTCAGAGTGTTGCGCAGATACAGCATCGCGCCCAAGAGGAGAGTTCATGAGATCTACGGTGCACGAACCCTGAGAGCCCTGAGTCACCTGAGAGTCCCTGTTCCTTTCTTCGCTCCATCTGCGAGGAAACAAGCTGTTTGCTGTTTTTCCTGTGATTTGACTCTTTTGAATCATCTACATCTGAAATAGCCGGAATGGACTATGGTCTTTATTCACCTATTGTTGTAGATATTATTTTAGATTAGATAAATGATAGTAGCAGCCAATGGAATTGTTTAGAAGGGGTGGACTGTGATGGTTTGAAACTGTCTTTTTAATTTTTCCTTGCAAAGTTCAGAACAGAGAAAGTGAAAGAATGTAAATAAGTCACTATTGGGTGTAAGAAAGCAAAATAACGATTGTTCTAAACACTTCCATTGGATAGATAGAAATGTTTAAGAACTATTACCCAAAACAAAGTAGGCATTCTGCACATTCTGCGTTCGGCAGTGGGGGCAGTTGCTGGGCTGTCTGGCTGCTGTTTCTTCTTCTCTTCTGGCTGAAGATAACACACTGACCTTGGCAGCTAAGTTAACAACTTTCTGCTTAACTAACTCTGCTTCTCTGTCCAGGGGGGTCTGGGGGGGAAGCTCCTGGGAGAGGGAGGCCCCTTTGGGAGGGTCCCCTTGGGGGGGAAGCAAAGGGAGATCGGTTGTGCTTTTTCTGTTGATTGTATATATTTGTGAATGTTGTGAATTTTGTATATTTGTACATATTCATTGCATTTCATCTGCTTGTAAATACAGCCTTCATTTGCTTCCAGACTGGGCTAGCCTGGTTATTGTCGGTGGGGGGGGGGAATTTCAGCTCACACCGACACAACCCTGCATCAGGACTAGTTCCATAAAGGAAAAGAGGAGGGTAATTCTTATCAGTGACTCTCTCCTGAGGGGAACAGAGGGACCTATATGTGGTCCTGACCCATCCCACAAGGAAGTCTGCTCCCTACCTGGGGCCCAAGTATGGGACATCACGAAGAGATTACCAAAACTAATCCAGCCCTCTGACTATTACTCTGATGGTAATCCAAGCTGGCAGGGACGAGATTGATAAGAAGAGCACCAGGACAATTAGAAAGGAATTCAAGGCTCTTGGTCAATTGATTGATGGGGCAGGAGCGCAAGTGGTGTTCTGCTCAGTTCCCTCAGTGGCAGGAGTGTATACTGAAAGGAACAGGAGAGTCCACATTATAAAAAAATGGCTCAAGGGCTGGTGCCAGCAGCAGAATTTTGGGTTCTTTGATCAAGGCGCAATTTTCACTGTACTGACCTGCTGGACCTGGATGGGCTGAATCTATATAGAAAGGGCAAAAGGATTCTGGCATAAGAGTTGGCAGGGCTCATCAAGAGGGCTTTAAACTAGGTTTGAAGGGGGTGGGTGACAAAACCAGTCTCTCCAGAGAGGAGACAGAGGGAGGTAAACTAGACACTGTAGTGAAATCAGCAGCTCAGCTGAAGTGCATGTACACCAAAGCATGCAGTATGTGTGTGATGGTTTGAAACTGTCTTTTTAATTTTTCCTTGCAAAGTTCAGAACAGAGAAAGTGAAAGAGTGTAAATAAGTCACTATTGGGTGTAAGAAGGCAAAATACTGATTGTTCTAAACACTTCCATTGGATAGATAGAAATGTTTAAGAACAACTATTACCCAAACCAAAGTGGGCACTCTGCACATTCTGCGTTCTGCAGTGGGGGCAGTTGCTGGGCTGTCTGGCTGCTGTTTCTTCTTCTCTTCTGGCTGAAGATAACACGTACTGACCTTGGCAGCTAAGTTAACAACTTTCTGCTTAACTAACTCTGCTTCTCTGTCCAGGGGGGTCTGGGGGGAATGTGCTGGTTTGGGGCCAGACAGATCGTCTCTTGCCCCGAAAGGGACAAAAGAATGAGACTCACACAAATGGATTGGAGAGTGATGGAAAGTTTAAATGGAAAAGCAATTGGTGAAGCTACAGAGAACTACAAACCACAAAGCATAGTGACAAAGAGTATCCCAAAGCGTACAGAACCCCTCACAGAATTCCTAGAGGCTTCCCAATCCTTCCCTTCTTCCCACCTGAGGGTAAACCCAAACCCCCCAGGGCTCTTTCTTCCCCCTCCCGCTGCTAGGCTAGTCTCAGGCTGGCCAGGTCTGAGACTGCCCCCCCCCTCCATTCTCCTCCTGGCATTAGGCCTAGACAGGCCTAAGAGGCCTTGAGGATACTCCCCCGGCATTACCCGATAAGAGAGGACATCTCCCAGGGGAGCAGAGAGGGAAGAAAGAGGAAGAGAATGACTTTGCAGATGGCCTTATAGGGTGCAGGATTTATGGGTAGAAATACGTCGTTTCCTGTGTCCAGCCCTGTGGGTGGGCACCCAGGACACCAGAGGTGTATCTCACGCGGCAGTGGCAGGGGGCACCCAGCCTAAACTGCCACAGGGAAGCTCCTGGGAGAGAGAGAGGCCCCTTTGGGAGGGTCCCCTTGGGGGGACGCAAAGGGAGGTTGGTTGTGCTTTTCTGTTGAGTGTATATATTTGTAAATGTTGTGAATTTTGTATATTTGTACATATTCATTGCATTTCATTGTAGATTTTAGACTCTGCTTGTAAATACAGCTTTCATTTGCTTCCAGACTGGGCTAGCCTGGTTATTGTTGGTGGGGGGGGGAATTTCAGCTCACACCGACACACTTTTTATTTTTGGCGCCCAACGTGGGGCTCGATTGCTTGTTGATTTATTTCTGCTCAGATTAGGAAGCAAAATGAAGCTGTTTTGGATTCTGAGTCATTCTATTTCATCTATTATCGGTGCATTGTCTACAGATGGGCCGTTTCCTGCATGATAGACAAGATTGTGAGATATGTGGCATATAAGTCGTTTCTTTGGGTTAAGAACAAGTTACTGAATGTTGGTGAATTCTGTTGTGGTCTTATTGGGCTAAGAAGCTATGGTAACTCAACTATGGATCTGCTAGCAGACACATTTGAGTTTGTTACTCCTCTTACAGCTACAGAGGTTCTTTGGTACCTTAGACATCTTGTGCTAATCTTAATTTTGTTGCTTCTTGGAATAATCATATGGCTACTGATAGCACTGTGTCAAGAAAGACATAAGGCTACTTGCTCTTCCAACTCTGCTGTGAATGTGAAAACCAATCCAGTAAATTTGGTGGCCACTGTAAGCAGAAAGCGTAAAGGAGCTGCAGGAGGAGATGCAGATGCTGCAGGAGATGGTGCAGATGGAGATGAGGGTCCTTCTACTCAGGGTCCCTCTGTTAAGAAAGATCCTTCTGGTGAGGAAGAGAGGGTTAGCCTTAAAACTCTGGCAGACCTCTTGAGACCCCACATGGATGATGGAGATGTAGGTCAGGATGTAGACCCTGGTAGATTAGCAACTGCTGGCAGAGCCTCTGAACTCAAGGAAATTCAACGGAGGATTACAACAGGATTATGGGGACAGCGACCTCAGGATGATGATGATGAGGATGATGAGGATGACATACAGTCAGCTAATGCACCCAGACAGGAAATTAGACATGTGAGGAAGGATTACATCAGAGGAGATAATGAGCCAGTCCTGTCTTGGCTAGCCAGGTGTTTTGATATGGGAGCCCCAGCATTGGTGGTAGGTGACAAGTCGGCCTCTCAGTTGGGGATGCTCTCAAAGGATACAGGCATAGACAGGCATCTAGGCAAGTGCATTGGTAAAGTTTCTCTGTGGGCACGCCTCCTACTGGCAGTCTCGCTGAGGTACCCCAGCAGAGATGATTTACCATGGAACCCTAAGCCTTGGACCACAATAGCTGAGGGAATCAAGCGTCTGAGAGAGTTTGCTGTGAGAGAAGTAATGTATGGAGATCATAAGACTCTGAATCCTGATGAAATTCCTGTTGGAACAGGCCTTGCCAAAAAGCTCATTAAGCTTGCTCCTCCTAATTATGCTACTATTCTGGCAAGCAGGATTGTGGCAAGAAATTATGGTGGAGTGCCTCCTACTGTTGGCCATTTCACTGACCAAATGAGGCAATTGGAGGATAGTCTTGCACGTACTTCTTTGGTTTCAGCCATTGAAACTTTGTCTGGAAAGATGAGAATTGCATGAAAGAGCTGAAGGAGGAACTTAAAACCTCCATATCCAACTTGATGAAGGGGGATGATTCTGATTCCTCTTCCTCCAGATGGATACAAGTTTCAGCTGTTAGGAACAGACGTGCTCCAAGAAGGCCATTCCAAAACAGGTCAAACCAAAACAGACAGCAGAGGCAATCACGTGGCAGTATCTGGATAACTCTGCGTGATCAGTTTGGTGAGAACATGAACAGATGGGATGGTCAACCAACTTCTGATCTTTTCAAGAGGTTACGGGAGCTGCAGAGGGGCAGATCCCGAGGTAGCAATACCAG
This sequence comes from Indicator indicator, assembly GCF_027791375.1. Taxonomy (NCBI): domain Eukaryota; kingdom Metazoa; phylum Chordata; class Aves; order Piciformes; family Indicatoridae; genus Indicator; species Indicator indicator. Next base: position 14,973 of record NW_026539334.1, on the reverse strand, counting down.
GAGGGTAGCTGTCGCTTCCTCAGTTTCCCAGAACAACTCTGATAGCTCCAACAGTGATCCTAATTCTGGTGCTGGACGTTGTGCCAGCTGTACATGTGGAGGTAATCCCCACCATTAGGGGTGCCCTGCCTTCCGCCAGGGGGAGGTAAGGGATAATGGAGATAACAGAATCTATTGGGATGTGTACATCCAGTGGCCTGGCACTTCAAAATTTCAGAAGTACAGGGCCTTGGTTGACACAGGAGCTCAGTGCACCATAATACCATCAAATTATCAAGGGGGAGAATCTATAACTATTCAGGGAGTCACTGGTGGATCTCAAGAGTTGTTTAAGATAGAGGTTGACATAAGTTTAACTGGGAAGCAGTGGAAGAAACATACTATTGTAACAGGTCCTAATGCACCTTGTATTTTGGGAATTGATTTCTGAGAGAAGGGCGTTTTAAAGACCCTAAGGGTTACAAATGGGCTTTTGGAATAGCAACTGTAGAAATTGATGGAGGAAAATTGAAGTTGTCCATTAGACCTGAGCTTTCAGATGAATCTGCAGTTGTGGGACAACATGAGATAGAGGATGTAAAGCTGCCGGTTGCTTCTCAAACTGTGCATCACAGACAATACAGAACCAACCGTGACTCTTTGGTGCCCATTCAAAACTTGATTCGTCAGTTGGAGAGTCAGAAGGTCATCAGCAAAACTCATTCACCTTTCAACAGTCCAATCTGGCCTGTGCGAAAGCAGAATGGAGAGTGGCGTCTGACAGTTGATTTCCGTGCCTTGAATGAAGTAACTCCACCCATGAGTGCAGCTGTACCAGACATGATGGAACTCCAATATGAGCTGGAATCCAAGCAGGCCAAATGGTATGCTACCATAGACATTGCTAATGCTTTCTTCTCTATTCCCATAGCAGAGGAATGCAGGCCTCAGTTTGCTTTCACCTGGAGAGGCATTCAGTACACATTCAATCGTTTGCCCCAGGGGTGGATTCACAGTTCAACCATCTGCCATGCAGTGATCCATGATGCTTTGGAGAAAGGTGGAGCTCCAGAACACATTCAGTTCATCGATGACATCATCGTCTGGGGTGAGACTGCTGAAGAAGTCTTCGAGAAAGGTAACAAAATCATTGACATTCTCTTGCAAGCTGGTTTCGCTATCAAGCGAGACAAGGTGAAAGGACCTGCCAGAGAAATCCAGTTTCTGGGAGTGCGGTGGCAAGATGGTCGCCGTCACATCCCAATGGATGTGATAAACAGAGTCTCCACCATGGCAAATCCCATCAACAAGAAAGAAACTCTGCGTTTCTTAGGCATAGTGGGATTTTGGAGACTGCACATTCCTGGATACAGTCAGATTGTGAAACCTCTCTATGATGTGACTCGAAAGAGAAACAGTTTCCAATGGGGTCCTGAGCAACAAGCAGCCTTTGACCAGATCAAGCGAGAGGTAGTCCAAGCGATGGGTCTGGGACCTGTCCGAACTGGTCCAGACATTAAGAACATTCTGTACACGGCCGCGAGTGACAATGGTCCAACCTGGTGCTTATGGCAAAGAGCTCCAGGGGAGACACGAGGACGTCCTCTTGGTTTCTGGGGTCGTGGCTACAGAGGCTCAGAGGCAAACTACACTCCAACAGAGAAAGAGATTTTAGCTGCTTATGAAGGAGTGAAAGCTGCTTCTGAAGTGATTGGAACTGAGTCACAACTTCTTCTAGCTCCTAGATTGCCAGTTCTGAATTGGATGTTCAAAGGCAAAGGTTCTTCACCACATCATGCAACAGATGCTACCTGGTCTAAGTGGATGGCTCTGATAACACAGAGAGCTCGAATGGGAAATCTCGAAAGGCCTGGTTTGGTGGAGGTGATCACAAACTGGCCAGAAGGCACAAGCTGTGCAAAACCTCCAGAGGAGAGAGTAACTCGTGCTGAGGAAGCTCCTCCTTACAGTGATCTGTCTGATGATGAAAAGAGATATGCTTTGTTCATAGACGGTTCCTGTCGTCTTGTTGGGAACAAGCGGAGATGGAAATCTGCAGTGTGGAGTCCAACACGCAGAGTTGCAGAAGCAAGAGATGGAGAAGGAGAATCCAGTCAATTTGCAGAGGTAAAAGCTGTCCAGCTAGCTCTTGACGTAGCTGAACGTGAGAGATGGCCAAAGCTTTATCTCTACACCGACTCATGGATGGTAGCCAATGCCTTGTGGGGTTGGCTGAAAGACTGGAAGAAGAATGGCTGGCAGAGAAAAGGAAAGCCTATCTGGGCTGCAGATCTGTGGCAAGACATTGCTGCTCGCATTGAGAGAATCCCAGTGAAAGTGAGACACATCGATGCTCACATTCCTAAGAGCAAAGCTACTGAGGAACAACAACACAACCATCAGGCAGATCTAGCTGCAAGAGTTTCCCAAGTGGACACAAACTCTGATCCTGATCCTGATCTTGACTGGAAACACCGAGGTGAGCTGTTCTTAGCTCGGTGGGCCCATGACTCGTCAGGACATCAAGGCAGAGATGCAACCTACCGATGGGCTCGTGACAGATCCATTGACATTTCCATGGATGCTATCACACAAGTCATCCATGACTGTGACATTTGTGCTGCTATTAAGCAGGCAAAGCGGATCAAGCCCTTATGGTATGGTGACCAATGGTCCAAGTACAAGTATGGTGAAGCCCGGCAGATTGACTACATCACTCTACCTCGTTCTTGATCTCGTCAGCAATATGTGCTGACTATGGCAGAGGTGAGTACTGGATGGTTGGAAACTTATCCAGATCTACAGTGCATGAACCCTATGAACCCTGAGTCACCTGAGAGTCCCTGTTCCTTTCTTCGCTACATCTGCGAGGTAATAAGCTGTTTTTTCCTGTGATTTGACTCTTTTGAATCATCTACATCTGAGATAGCTGGAATGGACTATGGTCTTCATTCACTCACTGTTGTAAATGTTATTTTAGTTTAGGCGAATTCTAGTAGCAGCCAATGGAATTGTTTAGAAGGGGTGGACTGTGATGGTTTGAAACTGTCTTTTTAATTTTTCTTTGCAAAGTTCAAGCAGAGAATGTGAACGAGTGTAAATAAGTCACTATTGTGTGTAAGAAAGGAATCCCTGAAGGTGTTTAAGGCCAGGCTGGATGAGGCTCTGGCCAGCCTGATCTAGTGTGAGGTGTCCCTGCCCATGGCAGGGGGGTTGGAACTGGATGATCCTTGTGGTCCCTTCCCACCCTGACTGATTCAATGATTCTATGAAAATAATGTTTGTTCTAAACACTTCCATTGGATAGATAGAAATGTTTAAGAACCACTACTCAAAACAAAGTAGGCACAGTCAGGGCAACTTGCTGGGCTGTCTGGCTGCTGTTTCTTCTTCTCTTCTCACTGAAGATAACACACTGACCTTGGCGAGCTAAGTAAACAGCCTCTTTTTTTACTAACTCTGCTTTCTGCCAGGGGGGTCTGGCGGGGAGGCCCCTTGGGAAAGGTCCCGTTTAGGGGGAAGCAAAGAGAGCTTGGTTGTGCTTTTCTGTTGATTGCATATATTTGTAAGTGTTGTGAATTTTGTATATTTGTACATATTCATTGCATTTCATCATAGATTGTAGATCTGCTTTTAAATACAGCTTTCATTCACTTCCAGACTGAGCTAGCCTGGTTATTGTTGGTGTGGGGGGAATTTCAGCTCACACTGACACACCTCTGCTTGCCCATGTCCCTTCCCCGGTTTTGTCCTGAACAACACTTGTTGCCAGGGGGACTAACAGGAGGAGGGGACGGTTTCGTAACCTGAACCACATGCTTGTCCCGTGATACTGTCTTGGCTTTGCTTTTCCAGGGGCCGCTCTGGTTTCTCTCAAATCCAGAGCGTTTGCCCCCACGATCTCCAAAGCTGAATTTGTGGCCATGAGTGGACAAGTCCAACAAAAGCTCAGTCCATATCATGACATGCTCCTAGGCATCTTTTGATTTGCAATTTTTCTCTATCACTTTCTCAATTGCCTCCATCCTTTCTGAGGCGTGCCCCTGCAGACTGGGGGGAAGTCCGCACATCAGAGGATACAGCCGATCAGGTCCACTGGTGCACTTAATGGGGATTTGTATTTCCCCTTTTCATAAATTGCCTGTATGCAGGCAAGCCTCCGGACTGTCCGGGTCAGTTTGGAGGAACTGGTAACCTCCAGTTCAAGTGCTTCCCCTCTGTAAACCAGACGAAATCCGCTAGCCCAGTAGGCTAGCCGCACGGTCAGGCTGTGTGAACCTTCTGGCTCGCGCATTAAGAAAATGTCCTTGCCCCAGTCCCCGGCCGCTTCTTCTGAATCTAGAAAAATTTTATCCCCACCAGTACGGGACACCCAATAGATGTAATCTGCCACGGATTCATCTGGCTCCCTTGCATACTGGTTTTGAAAGTCAGCGAGCTGTGCGCTGGTGTATCTCCGTGTGGTAGTCACGGCACCCTGTTTGCCACTGTGGTCTGTGACCTCTGTTTTGGTCACTGGGTGCACGCTTTTGTGTCCAATAAAATCCTCCTCCTCAGAACTTTCCCCACCTCTCGCCACGGGAAGGGGTAAGTTCCTCTCTGGTTGGGACTTGGACTTTTTGCGTGGATTATTTCTAGATTTCTGCGGTGCGGGGGCAGACACTGCGGGGTCCTTGGTAACAACAACAGAGTCTGATTCACCGAGGTCCTCCTCCCGGGAATTATCTGATGCGAAAAACTGTTCCTGTTCCCGCAGTTCCAAATCACTAAACTCGTGCACAGAGGGGGCTGCCAATGGCTGGTCATTTGTCCAGGCTAATCCTAGCATGGCTCTTGCTTCTGCCTGTGCTTTTAAGGCTTCTGTAAGACCTTTAATTTGCGTGGTCATACTGTCCCACAGATTTTGGTTTCGAGCCTTTTCATCTCTTAATTCCTTTTCCAGAATCTGAATTTTATTTTCATAAATTGCGAATTGGTCCTGTGCCTTGACTATCAGGGACCCGAGTACCACAGCATAATGCTCGGTTGTTGACTCATGGAGCAGATCCTCGGTATTTTCAGCTAATCTTGCTGTAATCTGCTCTGGGTTTTTACAATTTTCATGTGCCCATGCCAAATCAACTCCTGTAATTATGCATCCTTTTTTATGGAAGAATTCGACTATTGAATAACCCTTGCCAAGCTGCGCCATTTGTATTAGTTTGGGTTAAATTAACAAGACGGGAATTATAAGATATAGTTATTTTTATTTTCCCAAAACCCCACCCCAAAACTATGTACAAAACTGATAATATTATTTACAGGTTCTATTTGGTCGTGAATTCTTCCAGGATGCTTATGGCAATTTTGGCACAATTTAGAGAGTTCAAAGACTGGAAAAAGCTATGACACAAATAGCTTCACTCACTTATAAACCAAAGGCCAACCAATAACCGTTAGGAAGATATGAACAGGCCGGGATTACTCACAAGGATTAGAGTAGAAATTTGGAGATGGTCCCTAGCTCACTCTCTCTGCTGACAGGCTCCAGAAACTGTCGATTTGTAATCCAGTTTGAGGCTCAGGCTTTATTCCAGGGCTCTGGACCAGACACTCGAAGCAAGGCAGGTCACTCGAGGTGACAAGGCTTGAAGAGAGAGGTGAGGCTTCAGCAGATTTGAGCAAGGCTTGAGCAAGGCTTGAGCACAGCTTCAGCAAGCAACAGAAAGGCATATTTGAGCAAGGCGCCTAGGCAACCTAGCCGCTTGTATATATACAAAATGCCAGAGGTCACTTGGTCCAATGGGGCACTAAAGCTAACATGTAGCCGTCCAATGGAAAGCGTTCTGCCAGGCTATGACCATAAAAAAGGACCTCGTATATGGGGGAGCTTATGTGCTCTGACCCCAGATAGGCATCTTGTTTACCAGACAGGCTGTGTCCTGTCCCCTTTGCTCCTTTTCCCACATTGCCCTGTTATTGTGGCAGGAAGGAGGAGAGAGAAAAGGACCTGTCTAGACATCTTAAGGCCTGTCTGGATTTGTACTGGGCCATGTGTCATGGCCTTACCACCACAACAATGACCAGGCTAGCTCAGTCTGGAAGCAAATGAAAGCTGTATTTACAAGCAAAACTACAATCTATGATGAAATGCAATGAACATGTACAAATATTCACAACATTTACAAATACATACAATCAACACAAAAAGCACAACCAAGCCCCCTTTGCTTCCCCCAAGGGGCCTTCCCCAAGGGGCCTCCCCCCCAGCCAGAAGGACTTCCCTCAGACCCCCTGGCAGAAGGCAGAGTCAAGAAGCAGAGAGACTGTTAGACTTAGCTTGTCAAGGTCAGTACCTAAGGCAACACAGTCCCCACCATAAAGAAAAAGAGAAGGGTTATAGTTGTTGGAGACTCTCCTGAGGGGAACAGAGGGACCCATATGTCATCCCTACCCATCCCATAGGGAAGTCTGCAGCCTACCTGGGGCCCAGATAAGGGACATCACAAGGAGACTCCCAAAGCTAATTCAGCCCACTGACTATTACCCATTGCTGGTAATCCAGTCTGGAAGTGATGAGGTTGATAAGAAGGGCACCAGGATGATTAAAAAGGAATTCAAGGCCCTCGGACAATTGATTGAAGGGGCAGGAGTTCAAGTGGTGTTCTGCTCATTCCCTGGCAGGGGTGTACACTGAGAGGAACAGGAGAACCCACACCATCAACAATTGGCTCAAAGGATGGTGCCAGCAACAGAATTTTGGGTTCTTTGATCAAGGGGCAACTTTTACTGCAACCAACCTGCTGGACCTTGATGGGGTGAATTTATCTAGAAAGGGCAAGAGGGTACTAGGGCTCATTGGGAGGGCTTTAAACTAGGTCTGAAGGGGGTGGGTGAGGAAATCAGTCTCCCTGGAGAGGAGAGAGTGGGACAGAAATTAGGGTTAATTGAGAAATCAACAGCCCACCTGAAGTGCATGTATACCAGTGCATGCAGTATGGGTAACAAACAAGAGGAACTGGAAGTCTTGGTCCACCAGGAAGACTAAAATATCATTGCCATTACAGAAAAATGGTGGGATGATTCACATAATTGGAGTACTGCTCTCGGGGGTTACAAGCTCTTTAGGAGAGACAGGCGAGGGAGAAGAGGAGGAGGGGTGGCCCTGTACATTAGGGAATCACTTGATGCCTCAGAACTTGAGGTAGAGGATGAAAGGATCGAGTGCCTGTGGGATAAAATCAGAGGGAGGCCTAACAAAACTGACATCCTGATTAGAATCACCCAACCAGGATGAGGAGGCAGATGAAATATTCTATGAGCAACTGGAAGATGTCTCAAGATCATCAGATCTTGTCCTTGTAGGTGACTTTAACCTGACAGACATTTCCTGGGAACTTAATTCATCAGAGAGGAGGCAGTCCAGAAGGTTCCTGGAGTGTATGGAGGACATCTTTCTGATGCAGCTGCTAAGTGAGCCTACCAGGGGTCAGGCTCTGCTTGATCTGCTGTTCTCAAATAGAGAAGGGCTGGTGGGAGATGTGATGGTAGGAGGCTGTTTAGGGTGCAGCGATCACGAGATAGTGGAGTTTTCAATATGCAGGGAAATAGGGAGGAGCAGTAACAGAACCCTCACCTTGGGCTTCCAGAGGGCAAACTTCAGCTTGTTTAAGCAGCTTATTAGGAAAGTACCCTGGGTAGCAGCCCTTAAGAACAAAGGAGTACAGGACAGTTGGACCTACTTCAAACAGGAGCTCTTAAAGGCGCAGGAACTGGCAGTTCCCACATGCCGAAAGATGAGCCGGTGGGGAAGGCAACCAGCCTGGATGAGCAAACAGCTCTTGAAGGTATTAAGGGGAAAAAAGAGGGTGTACCACCTTTGGAAAGAGGGGGAGGCAACTCAAGATACGTTTAAGGATGTTGTTAGAACATGTCGGAGAAAAATCAGAGAGGCAAAAGCCCAGCTAGAACTTAAGCTGGCCACTGCTATGAAAGAATAAAAAGCATTTTTATAACTATTTTAATGCTAAAAAGAGGGGCAAGAAGAACCTCCACTCTTTATTGGACCTGGAGGGAAACATTGTAACTAAAGATGAGGAAAAGGGTGAGGTTCTAAATACCTTCTTTGCCTCAATTTTCAACAGTAAGGCAAGAGGACATCAGGATAACAGGCCTCCTGAATTGGGAGATGGGGTCAGGGAGCAGTGTAGTAGTACCCCTGACTTCCATGAGGAATTAGTTCGGGACTTGCTGAGCCACTTGGATACTCACAAGTCAATGGGACCGGATGGGATCCATCCTAGGGTACTGAGAGAGCTGGCAGATGAGCTCGCCAAGCCTCTCTCCATCATTTTCCACCAGTCCTGGCTCACTGGAGAGGTCCCAGATGACTGGAAGCTGGACAATGTGATGCCCATGCACAAGAAGGGCAGGATGGATGAACCTGGAAACTACTGGCCTGTCAGTCTGACCTCAGTGCCAGGGAAAATTATGGAGCAGATCGTCTTGGGGGCAATCACTGCACACATGAAGGATGGCCGAGGGATCAGGTCCAGCCAACATGGATTTATGAAGGGCAGGTCCTGCCTCACCAACTTGATCTCCTTCTATGATCAGGTGACCCACCTGGTGGACGTGGGAAAGGCTGTTGATGTAGTCTACCTGAGCTTCAGCAAGGCCTTTGACACCATTCCCCACAGCAAACTCCCGGCCAAGCCAACAGCCTTTGGCTTGAACAGGAACACTCTGTGCTGGGTTAGAAACCAGCAGTGTGCCCAGGTGGCCAAGAAGGCCAATGGCATCCTGGCCTGCATCAGGAATAGTGTGACCAGCAGGAACAGGGAAGTCATTGTGCCCCTGTACTCAGCACTGGTTAGGCCACACCTCGAGTACTGTGTCCACTTCTGGCCTCCTCAATTTAAGAAGGACATCGAGATACTTGAATGTGTCCAGAGAAGGGCAACGAGGCTGGTGAGAGGCCTCGAACACAAGTCCTACAAGGAGAGGCTGAAGAAGCTGGGATTGTTTAGCCTGGAGAAGAGGAGGCTCAGGGGTGACCTCATTGCTGTCTACAACTACCTGAAGGGAGGTTGTAGCCACGAGGGGGTTGGTCTCTTCTCCCAGGCAACCAGCACCAGAACAAGAGGACACAGTCTCAAGCTGCACCAGGGGAAGTTTAGGCTCGAGGTCAGGAGAAAGTTCTTCACGGAGAGAGTTGTTAGCTGTTGGAATGTGCTGCCCAGGGAGGTGGTGGAGTCACCATCCCTGGAGGCGTTCAAGAGGGGATTGGACGTGGCACTTGGTGACATGGTTTAGTAGTCATGAGGTCTTGGGTGACAGGTTGGACTTCGATGATCCTTGAGGTCTTTTCCAACTTCACTGATTCTGTGATTCTGTGAGCATGTTATCTTCAGCCAGAAAAGAAGAAGCAGACAGAAGCCAAGCAAGCTGAGACCCAGGCTGCCCAACTCCCCAACCTTGTTTTGAGCAAAGATTTTTAAACATTTCTCTCTCTACAATGGAAGTGTTTAGAATAATCATTATTTTCCTTACTTACACACAAGAGTGATTTATTTACATCCCTTAGCTTTCTCTGCTTGAACTTTGCAAGGAAAAATTAAAAACACAGTCTTAAAACCATCACAATCCACCCCTTCTAATCACTTCCATTGGCTGCTACTACTGTGCATCTAATCTAAAACAATATCTACAACGAGTGAATAACGATCATAGTCCATTCCGGCTATCTCAGAGGTAGATGATTTAAAAGGTTCGAATCACAGGAAAAACAGAAGAAAGCTTGTTTCCTCACAGATGGAGCGAAGAAAGGAACAGGGACGCTCAGGTGACTCAGGGCTCTCAGGGTTCGTGCACCGTAGATCTCATTAATTCTCCACTTGGGCGCGATGTCATATGTGTACATTATTCTGAATTTAGACTCTCTCAGCCAAAGTTAGATTTCTTTGTGGAATACACTGAACTTCACCATTCTCTTGCATCACCCAATAGGTGTGACCAGGACCTTCAGCAGAAACCACCCCTCGGACAGGTTTGGCCTCTCCTGAAGGAGAAAATACCCTGTAGATGGTGAATAGTAGGGAATGTGTAATATCCATTCGATGCCCTCGTGTCTCACCTGGAGCTCTTTGCCATAAGCACCAGGTTGGACAATTGTCACTCGCGGCCGTGTACAGAATGTTCTTAATGTCTGGACCGATTCGGACAGGTCCCAGACCCATCGCTTGACTACCTCTCGCTTTATCTGGTCAAAGGCTGCTTTTTGCTCACGACCCCACTGGAAACTGTTTCTCTTTCGAGTCACATCATAGAGAGGCTTCACAATCTGACTGTATCCAGGAATGCGCAGTCTCCAAAATCCCACTATGCCTAAGAAACGTGGAGTTTCTTTCTTATTGATGGGATTTGCCATGGTGGAGACTCTGTTTATCACATCCATCGGAATGTGATGGCAACCATCTTGCTACCGCACTCCCTGAAACTAGATTTCTCTGGCAGGTCCTTTCACCTTGTCTCGCTTCATAGCAAAACCGGTTTGCAAGAGAATGTCCATGATTTTGTTACTTTTCTCGAAGACTTCTTCAGCAGGTTCACCCCAGACGATGATGTCATGGATGAACTGAATGTGTTCTGGAGCTCCACCTTGATCCAAAGCATCATGGATCACTGCATGACAGATGTTTGAATTGTGAATTCACCCCCGGGGCAAATGATTGAATGGTATTGTATGCCTCTCCAGGTGAAGGGTAACTGCGCCCTGCATTCCCCTGCTATGGGAATAGAGAAGAAAGCATTAGCAATGTCTATGGTAGCATACCATTTGGCCTCCTTGGATTCCAGCTCATATTGGAGTTCCATCATGTCTGGTACAGCTGCACTCATGGGTGGAGTTACTTCTATCCAGGCATGGAAATCAACTGTCAGACGCCACTCTCCATTCTGCTTTCGTACAGGACAGATTGGACTGTGGAAAGCTGAATGAGTTTTGCTGATGACTTTCTAACTCTTCAACTGAAGAATCAAGTTTTGAATGGGCACCAAAGAGTCACGGTTGGTTCTGTATTGTCTGTGGTGTGCAGTTTGAGAAGCAACTTGCAACTTCACATCCTCTATCTCATTTTGTCCCACAACTGCAGTTTCATCTGAAAGCTCAGGTCTAATAGACAACTTCAATTTTCCTCCATCAATTTCTACAGTTGCTATTCCACAAGACCATTTGTAACCCCTAGGGTCTTTGAAACGCCCTTCTCTCAGAAAATCAGTTCCCAAAATACAAGGTGCATTAGGTCCTGTTACAATAGTAAGTTTCTTCCACTGCTTCCCAGTTAAACTTATATCAACCTCTATCTTAAACAACTCTTGAGATCCACCAGTGACTCCCTGAATAGTTATAGATTCTCCCCCTTGATAATTTGATGGTATTATGGTGCACTGAGCTCCTGTGTCAACCAAGGCCCTGTACTTCTGAAATTTTGAAGTGCCAGGCCACTGGATGTACACATCCCAATAGATTCTGTTATCTCCATTATCCCTTACCTCCCCCTGGCGGAAGGCAGGGCACCGCTAATGGTGGGGATTACATCCACATGTACAGCTGGCACAACGTCCAGCACCAGAATTAGGATCACTGTTGGAGCTATCAGAGTTGTTCTGGGAAACTGAGGAAGCGACAGCTACCCTCCTGGTATTGCTACCTCGGGATCTGCCACTCTGCAGCTCCTGTAACCTCTTGAAAAGATCAGAAGTTGGTTGACCATCCCATCTGTTCATGTTCTCACCAAACTGATCACGCAGAGTTATCCAGATACTGCCACGTGATTGCCTCTGCTGTCTGTTTTGGTTTGACCTATTCTGGAATGGCCTTCTTGGAGCACGTCTGTTTCTGACAGCTGAAACTTGTATCCATCTGGAGGAAGAGGAATCAGAATCATCCCCCTTCATCAAGTTGGATATGGAGGTTTTAAGTTCCTCCTTCAGCTCTTTCATGCAATTCTTCATCTCTCCAGACAGAGTTTCAATGGCTGAAACCAAAGAAGTACGTGCAAGACTATCCTCCAATTGCCTCATTTGGTCAGTGAAATGGCCAACAGTAGGAGGCACTCCACCATAATTTCTTGCCACAATCCTGCTTGCCAGAATAGTAGCATAATTAGGAGGAGCAAGCTTAATGAGCTTTTTGGCAAGGCCTGTTCCAACAGGAATTTCATCAGGATTCAGAGTCTTATGATCTCCATACATTACTTCTCTCACAGCAAACTCTCTCAGACGCTTCATTCCCTCATCTATTGTGGTCCAAGGCTTAGGGTTCCATGGTAAATCATCTCTGCTGGGGTACTTCATCAGGACTGCCAGTAAGAGGCGTGCCCACAGAGAAATTTACCAATGTACTTGCCTAGATTCCTGTCTATGCCGGTATCCTATGAGAGCATCCCCAACTGGGAGGCTGACTTGTCGCCTACCACGAACACTGGAGATCCCATGTCAATACACCTGGCTAGCCAAGACAGGACTGGCTCATTATCTCCTCTGATGTAATCCTTCCTCACATGCCTAATTTCCTCTCTGCGTGCATTAGCTGACTGTATGTCACCCTCATCATCATTGTCATCATCATCTTGAGGTCGCTGTCCCCATACTCCCACTGTAATCCTTTGTGCAATTTCCTGGAGTTCAGAGGCAATTCCAACAGTTGCTAATTTACCAGGGTCTACATCCTGGCCTACATCTCCATCATCCATGTGTGGTCTCAAGAGGTCTGACAGAGTTTTAAGGCTAACCTTCCCTTCCCCATCAGAAGGATCTTTCTTAATAGAGGGGCCCTGAGTAGAAGGACTCTCACTTCCTTCTGCACCTTCTGCACCATCTCCTGCAGCATCTGCACCTTCTCCTGCAGCTCCTTTGCGCTTTCTGGTCACAGTAACAACCAAATTTCCTGGGTTAAGTTTCACATTTGCAGTAGAGTTGGCAGGAGCAGAGGGATTCTGTGCAGGGTCCGCAGGAGCAGAGGGATTCTGTACAGAATCAGCAGGAACAGAAGGATGCTTTGAGACCCTGCAGCTGCTGCTCCGTACATCTCAGCAGCAGAGGGAGGAGGAGAATGTGCCTTGCTAACGGGCGCCTGCCTGCGCAGCCATGTCTGCCTGTGCGTCGTTAATGGCATCTGCCTGAGTAGTCACGGCTGTTATCTCAGATTCTGGCAAACTTCCCGGATCTTCTGGCACAGATCTTGCAGCTGCTGCTGGTGGCTCCGAGTCAAGGCTATTGTCAGCTTTCTCACAAACCTTTTCTTCCCCGCACTTACCTGTTATCTCCTGGACACTGTAATCAGAATCAGAACCTACTTCCGAATCTCTCTGAGCTTTTCTATATTTCCTCTTATGTCTATGCAGGCTGCAAGAGCAAGTAGCCTTAGGCGTTTCCTTATGTATTTCTCGATACAGTGATACCAGTATCCATATGCTTATTCCAAGAAACAACAAATTCAAGGTTAGCATAAGATATCTAGGGTACCATTGGTTCCAAAGACCCTCTGTAGATTTAAGAGGAGTAACAAACTCAAATGTGTCTTCTAGCAGATTCATAGTTGAGTTACCATATCTTCTTAGCCCAATAAGACCATAACAGAAATCAACCACATTTAGTAACTTGTTCTTAACCCAAAGAAACAACTCATATGCCACATATCTCACAATCTTGTCTATCATGCAGGAAATGGCCCATCTGTAGACAATCGCACTGATAACAGAGGAAATAGAATGACTCAGAATCCAAAACAGCTTCATTTTTGTAACTGACAAAAATGACCGCTCCATTTCTATATGTGGTTAAATTTAAAGTTTTATTTGGTAAGTGAGCAAAAACAGTGCTGGGCAGCCGGGGAATCTCCTGTTTCCTCAACAGCTCGCAACTGACACTATCGTATAGACTCCTTTTATAGGGTAGGAGTTCAGCCTCATCTCAGTCTTTTTGCATTTTTTCAGTTCCTTATCTCTTGTTCTGTATACTCGGAGCCAGTTTATCATTCTGCATATGCGTAGATATACGGCAAGGAGTCGTGGATCCGGCTTAGGAATGTTAGAATACAGGATTTTGACAGATACACAAAGGTGCCTATGATACACAAAGCTGTCTAATGTAGTTTAGTTACAAGGTCTTGGCAAATAAGCAAAGCAACCTACATTCCACTATTAAGCTTTTATAAAAGATAATTATTTATCTAACATCATTTAAACTTAACATCATATGATTAACAGATAATTCCATTTCTATTTATTACAAAGAGTTCAGATGAGATACATATTTTATGGGTAAGAAATATGTGGAAAACAATTATTGTTGTGAAAGAGTAGGTGGTTCATTACATTTTAAAGTCAAGGAATTTGAAACTCTCCACTAGCCACGGCACAGCAGATTTGTCCTGGCCTGGGACAAGGGTAATGGTGAAGTGGAACTCATCTCCTTGCCCTGAGGAGGTAAGCAATGTATATGATAGACATTATGTAACAGCTACATATTTAGTATCCACTCCTTAAATCTTGTTTTTCACATTTCAGTGGCTTTTTAGACATCCCACCTCAGCTGCTTTCATTATTGCTGTGATTTGAACTGGAGCTTTTTGTCTGTCTGATACAGGAACTAGTTGAAGTGCTGAACAACCCAAATTGAGAGTCCTGATGTCTGAACCCCACAGTTAAACACGTGTTGCCCCAGATTGCTCCTTAACACTGGCTGCTGGATTTAGCAGACATGATGAGGAACTCTTTCTCAGAGCACTAACAGACTTTACAAATCCAATCTGCCCAATCTGGAGGCTCCCTAGCTGTATTCACAGCCCATATCGGCCTCCCAGGGCCATCAGTTTCTGCTGCTGCGGGTCAGGTATACAGCTCCCCCCAGCGGTGCCCTGGCCTGGGCATTGTCTATCAGCAGAGGTCTGAATAGAGGAGACAAGGTGTGAAACACTCTTCCCCTGCTCTGATGACAGTAATAACCACCTAT
>NW_026539333.1:0-32623 GCF_027791375.1 Indicator indicator | reverse complement strand
CAGGACAGGGCAAGGAAAAAAACCCCATCCTGCTGTTGGAAGGTGCCCTTGAATTCTTTCTTTCTGCCTGCCAGCTCGCGTCACCTGCTACCAGGGCAGACAGGTGGAAGCAATGCAGCATCAGTGCTCAGCCTGAAAAACAGGGGCAGGAGGAGGAGAGGTCTGGTATGGAGATAATCACAGTATCACAGCATATTAGAGGTTGGAAGGGACCTGCAGAGAGCAGCCAGTCCAAGCCCCCTGCCAGAGCAGCCAGCGCCCAGGGTAGTCTGCACAGGAATGCATCCAGGTGGCTTTGGAATGGCTCCAGACAAGGAGACTCCACAATCTCTCTGGGCAGCCTGCTCCAGCCCTCTGCCACCCTCACTGGAAAGAAGTCTCTCCTCATGAGCTGAAACCTCTGTTCAAGTTTGTCTCCATTGTTCCTTCTCTTATTCCTGTGCACCACCCAAAAGAGCCTGGCCCCCTCCACTTGACCCTCACCCCTCAGCTATTGATAGACATTGATCAGATCCCTCTCAGCCTTCTCTTCTCCACACTAAACAGCTCCAGGGCTCTCAGTCTCTCTTCCCAGGAGAGATGCTCAAGTCCCCTAATCACCCTTGTGGCTTGTGATTTGCTGTTACTGGTCCCTGCCAGTTACCTTCCTTCTGTTCTGCAGGGTTTCACAGGTTGTCAGTGGTGTCTGTCCCTCCCCTGACAGTTCCTACTGAAGTGTCTCATTATGAATCACAGAACTGTGGGGGTTGGAAGGGACCTCAAGGATTAGCCAGTCTCAACCTCCTGCCATGGGCAGGGACACCTCACACCACAGCAGGTTGCTCACAGCCACATCCAGCCTGGCTGCAAAACCCTCCAGGGATGAGGCTTCCACCACCTCCCTGGGCAACCTCTGCCAGTCTCTCACCACCCTCATGGGGAACAACTTCTTCCTAACATCCAATCTCAATCTCCCCACTTCTAGTTTTGTTCCATTCCCCCCTAGTCCTATCACTCCCTCACACCCTCAAAAGTCCCTCCCCAGCTTTCTTGGAGCCCCCTTCAGATCCTGGAAGGCCACCAGAAGGTCTCCTGGGAGCCTTCTCCTCTCCAGCCTGCACAACCCCAACTCTCTCAGTCTGTCCTCAGAGCAGAACAGCTCCAGCCCTCTGCTCATCCTTGTGGCCCTTCTCTGGACACCTTCCAGCACCTCCAGATCCTTCTTGGATGAAGGCCATCATCTTGGCATCTCCTAAGGTAACAACTATTGGGAAAGAATGGAACAAACACGAAGAAAAATTTCCCACAAGGAGAAAAAGAAAAAACAAATCCAAAACCCTAAGCATGTGCCCAGCAAGATGCAGGTAGTTTTTTGTGGGGGTTTTTTTTTTTTTTTGGGTTTTTTTTTTTTTTTGGGGGGGGGGGGGGGCGGGGGTTTGGTTCTTTTTTACGTGTGTGTGTTTTTGTTGTTGGTTGGTTTGGGGTGTGTTTTTGGTGGGGTTTTTTTTCTGCCTTTTTTGTGGTTTTTTGTTTTGTTTTGGTTAATTTTGTGTGTGTGTGTGTTTTTTGTGGTTGTTGTTTTGTTTTGTTTTTTAATGTTCTGAAGGAGGGGGGAAAAAATGCAAAAATCTCCTGTTCTTCCCCACCCTCAAGCCAGGTCAGGTCTTAGCCTGCTCTCAGGTCAGATGGTCGAGGGTGATTTAGGGAGATGAAAACCACCTTAAACCAAACCGAGAGCAGATTGCCCCCAGCCTGCAAGCGGCTCAGCCAAGCCTAGGAGCAGGCAGGTTGGGCACGGCCGGAGAGGGAGAATCTCTCCCGGGGGTTGCTTTGAAGTCTGAGCGAGTCTGTTACAAAGTGCGGGAAGAGAGCGCCGACTCCTTCAGGTGGTGATTTGTGTTTATGGGCTGCGAGTTTTACGAGCCGGGGAAAGGAGGCGAGAACCTCCAGCCCTGGTAATTGAAACGAACGGGGCTGGGTGTGAGAGGCTGTTTCAGCATCCAGGGCAGGTGACAAGGCCCTTTCAGAGGAGTGGTTTGGGGGTTTTCTTTCTTTCTTTCTTTCTTTTTTCATCCTTCGCTAATGTTGCTGCAGGAAGGGTCCTGAGCGCTAATGCTGCTTTTAATGGGGTAAGTGCCGAGCCGTGACTCATCGGCCCCGGCGGCTGCAAACAGCGATACATCCTCGGCCGCTCACAGCCAGGACCCTGCAGCGCTTTCAAACGCTTGCTTTAAAAACGCTTTCAGTGCTCCTCGCAGCCTCCGGTGTTACTGCTGCCTGCTAGGGCCCCCTAGCCTGCTCCATGATCTTGGGGGGATTGTCTCGTCCCGGTTGGGGAAGGAAGCAGAGGGCAGGAGGAGTATATAACCATAGAATTGTCAGGGTTGGAAGGGACCTCAAGGCTCAGCCAGTTCCAACCCCCTGCCATGGGCAGGGACACCTCACACCACAGCAGGTTGCTCACAGCCACATCCAGCCTGGCTGCAAAACCCTCCAGGGATGAGGCTTCCACCACCTCCCTGGGCAACCTCTGCCAGTCTCTCACCACCCTCATGGGGAACAACTTCTTGGTAACATCCCATCTCAGTCTCCCCACTTCTAGTTTTGCTCCATCCCCCCCAGTCCTATCACTCCCTGACATCCTCAAAAGTCCCTCCCCAGCTTTCTTGGAGCCCCCTTCAGATCCTGGAAGGCCACAAGAAAGTCTCCTGGGAGCCTTCTCCTCTCCAGACTGCACAACCCCAACTCTCTCAGCCTGTCCTCAGAGCAGAGCAGCTCCAGCCCTCTGCTCATCCTCGTGGCCCTTCTCTGGCCACCTTCCAGCCCCTCCAGATCCTTCCTGGAACAGAGGCTCCAGAACTGTTCACAGAGCTCCAGGTGTGGTCTGAGCAGAGTGGAGCAGAGGGGGAGAATCCCCTCCCTGGCCCTGCTGGCCACACTTCTCTTGCTGCAGCCCAGGCTCTGCTTGGCTCTCTGGGCTGCCAGTGCTCACTGCTGGCTCCTGTTGAGCTTCTCCTCCACCAGCACCCCTAAGGCCTTTTTCTTCAGGGGTGCTCTCAAGCCACTCCCTTGCCCAGCCTATATCAGTGCCTGGCATTGCCCCAACCCAGCTGCAAGAGTAACAGCTGACTGCTGGCTGCTGCCTCTGCCTGCCCTTGTCAAGCCACCCTTACTAGTAAATTATGCATGGCCTAGGCTGGGAAAGACAAAACACATGGGATGTAAATCCAGCAGTCAGGGACTCCAGGGAGGTTCCTCTGCAGCCTCCACAAGCCGTTTACACAAGCAGGAGATGCCAGAGTGGATCCCTGCCATGCACTCTAGGAATGCAGGTGACAGCAGCACTGCAGTGGCTTTCCCTGCCTCTGTGTGGAAGCGTTGCCTAGATAGAATTTGAGGCTTCTGGATGTTTTTTTCCTGGCAACCCAGCTAGCATTAGGTCTCTGCTGGTCATCCAGAAATGCAGGACAGAGGGTTGCTGGCTGCAGATAAATCATCTCCGTGGTGCACATGCTGTGAGCCCAGCAGGGCCTGGATGTTTCTCCCACAGGCACTCTCCTAGCCTGCAGATGGCCTGGGCAGATGCAGTAAATCAGCCCTGGCCTGACCTGCCCCCATGCAGCACATCTGGGCAGCGCATGCTGGGAAGCCCAGCCCGGGAGCTCCCCCTTCCCAGAGGTCACACACGTGCAGCCCCCACACATGCTGCTGGCCTCACCAGCCCAGGGTTCACTCTCACCCTCAAGGAAGCTGAGAGGAAGCTGGAAATCCCTTCACAGGATCACAGGGTCAGAGGATGTTAGGGTTTGGAAGGGACCTCTGAAGATCTCCAAGTCCAACCCCCCCTGCCAGAGCTGGACCATAGAATCCAGCACAGATCACACAGGAACACATCCAGGTGGGGCTTGAAAGTCTCCAGAGGAGGAGATTGTGATTCCTCAGTTCCAACAAACGTTTCTTCGTCTGCTGCCCCTTTCTTAACAAAACAGGAATGTGAGAGAGGTGCTGTGGAAGGCTGGGAGCATCCCTGGGCTCAGCCTGGCTCCTATGCACCATCCCCTCAGTGACCACCCACCCCCTTCCCTGCTTTCTCAGAATCACAGAAATCACAGAAACATTCAAGTTGGAGAAGCCCCTCAGGATCCCCAAGCCCAGCCATTAACCCTACTCTGCAAGGGTCACCCCTAAACCATAGCCCCAAGCACCACATCCAAACCACCTTGAAACACAGCCAGGCTTGGGGACTCCACCACTTCCCTGGGCAGCACATTCCAATCCCTGACCACTCTTGGTGGGAAAAATGCTTCCTACTGTCCAGTCTAAACCTGCAAAGGCAGGAGGTTGAGCTGTGTGAATTGTTCCCCTGGGAGCTCCTCTGGACCTGAAGCTGGGCAGAGCAGCTGCTAGTTTTGACCTCCACAGGATGGCACAAATTACAGCACCCCCCTGAAAGTTTTGCAGTGTGCATGGGTAGGGCAGCAAGCCAGAAGCTGTGCCAGAAGCCCCTAAGGATCTCTCTCTTCAGCCCTATGGCCAAACCTTCTGAAGGTACAGAATGGGCAGCATTTGTTTGTGTCCTTGGGATTTTTTCCCCTTTCTTCCTTCACATAATTTGCTGGGAAATTGCCTGCCAGACCTTGGCAGCTGGCTGACAAATTTGGTTGCATGGTCTCTTGGCACAACGTGCAGATCTTTTCTGAAACAGGCTGATTCACAGGAAACATTGCCTAGTGCCACCAAGTTACTGACAGGGAAATAGTGAGACTGACCTGCTGAGGCCACATCTGGAATCCACCAAGGGCAAGGGCAGAGTCTGGCATCTGGGAAAGAACAACCACAGGGAGCAGGATGGGTTGGGGACTGAGCTGTTGGAGAGCAGCACAGGGGAAAGGGACCTGGGAGTGCTGGTGGGCAGAAGCATGTCCCTGAGCCAGCAATGTGCCCTGGTAGCCAAGAAGGCCAAGGACATCCTGGGCTGCAGTAGAAGGGCTGTGGGGAGGAGGTCAGAGAGGTTCTCCTGCCCCTCTGCTATGCCCTGGGGAAGCCACATCTGGAATCTTGTGTCCAGTTCTGGGCCCCTGAGGTGAAGAAGGAGCTGAGGGAAGTGCTGGAGAGAGTCCATGGCAGAGCCCCCAAGCTGCTGCAGGCAGTGGAAGATCTCCCTGTGAGGCCAGGCTGAGGCAGCTGGGGCTTGGAGCTGGGAGCAGAGGAGCCTGAGGGCTGACCTCATTGCCTTCAATGAGTTGGGAAGTTCTTAATTTTCTGCAATAAAGGTTATTGAAGTCACCAACAAAAAAATCCCCAAGTTTAGCAGACAAGGCTGAGCTCATCCTGGACAACCTTGGGGCCCCCATGGTTGGATCATGGTCCCAAGAGCTGGATTGAATCCTCTCAGGCAGATGCTGAACGTGAAGCTCAGTTTCTAATACATCTTTAGTCGGGACAAGAAAATTTTGCAGGCAGTTTTGTGACTCCAGCCTTCATTCCCTTGGCTTTTCTGGTAGGAACACAAATCAGTTTGACTGAAATTGATTATTACCTTTTCCTGTTTCAGCTCTGCTGAGGGAAAACAAGTCCAAATTAATTTAGATTGATCTGCCCCTATGATTAGATTCTTTTTCAGGTTGTCTGAGGAACCAAAAGGCAACTTGCACTGCCTTAAGCCTTTCCCTTTCAAGGTGCCAACTGCTTTCTTCTCCCCCTGAAAGGCTGATTTGCTGTCCAGACACAAACTGGGAATCTGTCACATCCAAGCCTACATGCTGATGAGCACTTGTTTCATGAACACTGAAGAACTGGGGGAGGAGGTGATAGAAAGCAGCCCTGAGGAAAAGGACTTGGGGGTGCTGCTGGATGAAAAGCTGGACAGGAGCAGGCAGTGTGAGCTTGCAGCACAGAAGGCAAATCTCAGCCTGGGCTGTGTCAAAAGATGCACTGTCAGGAGAGCCAGAGAGGTGATTCTGCCACTTGGCTCTGCTCTACTGAGACTTCACCTGCAGTGCTGAGTGCAGGTCTGGAGCCCTCAATATAGGAAGGACATGGACCTGATGGAGAGGATCCAGAGGAGGGCCAGGAAAATGCTCAGGGGCTTGGAGCAGCTCTGCTACAAGGACAGGCTGAGGGAGCTGGGGGTGTTCAGCCTGCAGAGGAGAAGGCTCCAGGCACACCTCAGAGCAGCCTGCCAGGACCTGAAGGGGCTCCAAGAAGGCTGCAGAGGGACTGTGCCCAAAGGGCTGCAGGGACAGGAGCAGGGACAAGGGTTTGAAAGGAGAGCAGAGCAGATTGAGATTGGATGTGAGGAACAAGTTGTGCAGCAGGAGGCTGCTGCAACACTGCAAGAGGTTGGCCAGGGAGGGAGCTGAGGCCCCATGGCTGGAGATGGTGAAGGGGAGGCTGGAGAAGGCTGTGAGCAACCTGCTCTAGTGGAGGATGTCCCTGCTGAGGGCAGGGGGTTGGGTGGATGCCCTCTGGAGCTCCCTTCTAGCCTAACCCATTCTGTGATTCTATGAACTGGGCAGGGTGGGGGAAGTCATTACTCTTCTGTTGGTCACACCTAGGACCCTCCAAGGAGATATTTCCAGGTGAGAGCAGGAGCTCATTGGCTCAGCAGGGCTGTTTATGCTGTCCCTTGTACAATGAAGCCATCAGTCAGTGTGGAAAGGGGTGAGGGAGAAGGGAGAGCCAAGTGTCTGGGAGGGAACTGATGTGTGGATGGTGGGGCATAGGTTTTATTTTGTTTTTAAACGTTGGTACCAATAAGATCTGCAGCCCCACAGCCATCCACATGTGCTCTGATAATGCAGCCATTCATTCCACCAGGCTGGCCATGGCTTAGGGTGGCAGATTTATTGTCTGTACCTCAGGTGAAGGATCAGAGGTCACTTTGCAAATATCCTTTTCAGGTGTCTGTAAATCCCTGTGAAAACACACACCAAGTGCAGCAACACAAGAGTTGGTTCTGTGGTTTGGGGGGTTGTTGGGGATTTTTATTAGCTGCCTGACTCAGAGCCCCACGTGAAAGCAAGGTAAAGGTGTCCTTACTGGGAACACTGGGAGCAAGGTAACATCTCAAGGTGTGAGTCCTCTGCTAGCCTCCATGGCTGCTACACCTGAAGTCATCTCTTAGAACCATAGAGCCACAGAATCACAGGATGGTCTCTGGGTTGGAAGGGACCTCCAAAGCTCATCCAGTCCAACCTCCCTGCAGTCAGCAGGGACACCCCCAACTAGATCAGGTTGCCCAGGGCCTCGTTGAGCCTCACTTTGAATATCTCAGGGAAGGAGCCTCAACCACTTCCCTGGGCAACCTGTTCCAGTGTTCCACCACCCTCATACTGAAGAAAAACTTCCTGATAGCAAATCTGCTCTGCTCTAGTTTGAAGCCATTTGCCAGTGCTATTCCCACTGTAATTCCCACTGTGATTCCCACTGCAATTCCAACTGTGATTCCCACTGCAATCCACTTGGCAATTCCCAGGTCATTTGCCAGTGCTATTCCCATTGTGATTCCCACTGCAATCCACTTGGCAATTCCCAGGCCATTTGCCAGTGCCATTCCCACTTTGATTCCAGTGCAATCCCCCTGGCAATTCCCACTGTGGATCCTCAGTGTAATTCCCTTCTGCAAGCCCCAGCAGGACCTCAGGGGTGGCCCAGCAGCAGGCAGGGAGTTGCCCTCAGCCTCTGCCAGTCCTGAGAGCCGCCAGGGACCTGCTGACTCTGTTGGGGTTTTTTGTGTTTATTTACTGTAAGCTTTGGCAGAGGAGGCAGCCAGGGGCATTAGTGGCACCCAATGAATAACAGCTTGTGACAGAAGGAGGTCACCCAGCCCCTTTCAGCCTCTCCACCTACGTGGGGGAAATCAGCATGACGAGGCAGGAACACTGAGTTCTTGTCTGAGTTTTCCAGCTGTTCCCTGAGCTCCTGGAGATGCTCTGCCAGCCTGTCCACTACCAGGGCATCTTAATCACTGAAGCTGGGGAGAGAGATTTGGTTGGTGGTTGGTTGGTTTTTAACTGGTAAAATATATATATATTTTTTAAGCCAGAAAAAAAGGTGAAGATTTTAGTCTGGAGAGGAGAAGGCTGAGAGGGATCTGATCAATGTCTATCAATAGCTGAGGGCTGGGGGTCAGGAGGGAGGGGACAGGGACAGGCTCTGCTGGGATAGGACAAGGGGCAATGGATGGAAGCTCCAGCACAGGAGGTTCCACCTCAACATGAGGAGGAACTTCTTCCCTGTGAGGGTCCCAGAGCCCTGGAACAGGCTGCCCAGAGAAGTTGTGGAGTCTCCTTCTCTGGAGACTTTCCAGCCCCATCTGGATGTGTTCCTGTGTGACCTGTGCTGGATTCTATGGTCCTGCTCTGGCAGGGGGGGTGGACTGGAAGCTCTCCAGAGGTCCCTTCCAACCCCTAACATCCTGGGAGCCTGTGATTTTCCTGATAAGGTGTCTCAGCTCCTTTCCAGTATAGATTTTGGGTGTGATTGTGGAAATTCTCTTTTCTTTTTTTTTTTTTTTTTTTTTTTTCTGAATCACAGAATGGCTCAGGTTGGAAGGCACCCTAGAGCTCATCTGCTCCAACCTCCCCACCCTGGGCAGGGACACCTCTCAGCTAGACTCAGCTGCTCAAGGCTTCAAATCAAAGTCATCTCCCCAGCTTAGTTTCCCTCACTGGTATGGCTCTGGATCCCCCAGAAGCAATGGTGTTGAGCAATGAATTGCATTAACCATCACTTAGATCATAGAGTCATGGAATGGGTTGGGTTGGAAGGGAGCTCCAAAGCTCATCCAGTCCAACCCCTTGCACTCAGCAGGGACATCCTCCAGTAGAGCTCACAGCCTTCTCTAGCCTTGAGCATCTCCAGCCATGGGGCCTCAGCTCCCTCCCTGGGCAACCTCTTGCAGTGTTGCAGCAGCCTCCTGCTGCACAACTTGTTCCTCACCTCCAATCTCAATCTGCTCTGCTCTCCTTTCAAACCCTTGTCCCTGCTCCTGTCCCTGCAGCCCTTTGGGCACAGTCCCTCTGCAGCCTTCTTGGAGCCCCTTCAGGTCCTGGCAGGCTGCTCTGAGGTGTGCCTGGAGCCTTCTCTTCTGCAGGCTGAACACCCCCAGCTCCCTCAGCCTGTCTTTTTTCACCATCCTTCAGCTCTTTCCCTGATCTCCCTGCACAGGGGCAGGGCTGTGGATGGGAGGCACCACAGGGCATTTTCATAGGAAGTGTGTGAGCATTGCTCCCTCCCCTGTTGCCCTGTTGCAAAGGAAGTTTGGAGCTTTCTTTTTGTGCTAGCATTGGATTTTAGCATTAATGGCTGCACAATGTTCAGGAGAGCGGAAAAACATCTCAGTGGAGAGAACCACTTCAATGCTCATCATTTATATGACTTTATATGTCAAACCAGGCCTAAGTGTACTGGGCAGAGGAATATTGGAGTTCTCTCACTCCATTCAGAATGAACCTCTGTTTCTGAAGGAAAATGCCTGCTGCAGCCAAGTTTCAGCATTCCCTAGCTGATCCCACTTCTGCCACTCTTGGAGGAACAAGCAAGTGAGGTTGGGTTCTCAGAGCCTTGCTGTGATTCAGAACCTCCAGACTCTTCCAAACCACTCTTTATGTACTGCTCCACTTCCTTTACTCCAGCAGAAAGAAAAAAAAAACCCAAACCACCAACTCCCATCTCATTCATTTCTCTGTGCAGCTCTTCCTGGTTTCCCTTGGCAGGGAGGGAAGCACAGCCTGGCTCTGCTCACTCCAAAGTGATGCAGCAGTTTCTCAGTGCTCAGCATGGCCTTGGATTCACGTTGCCTGAGCAGCAGCCATTTCTCAGCCCAAATGCACCCTCTGGCATGGCAAACAAAAAAATAAAAACAAACAACCAAACCAGTCAGGCTGGGAGTGAGCAAAGCCAAGGGAAGATCCTGGCTGCAGCCAGCCAAGTGCCTGTTTCCCCAGCTACCAACCAGGAGGTGCCAGAAAGCCACAGCTGAAGTGAGAGTTTTGTGGCTCAGCACTGAGGTCACTGTGACCTTCACAAAGATTACTTCATGCATTTTCATTTCAGGAGGTGTCAAGGCCTGAAGCTGTGCTGAGGTAGCTTGGTTTGTGCTGCAGCCCAGAGAGGGGAGGGGGAATCAGACAATGCCTGGGCTGGGATTTTACATGGAAAAAGTCCTGCTGGCTTTTTGTTTGCTCAGCCTGATCCAAGCCTCCTCTTGCTTTTATCTCCTTGTGACATTCGACTTGCAAAGCAGAGCAGAGGAGCTGAGGAGAGCAGCACTGCCTGACACACCTCCATCTGCAGCCTTTTGAGACTGCCCTTTCACTGCTGCCTCTTGCTTTTTGTCCAATAAACACTAACCCCTCTGGGGCACTTGTGGCAGCTCAGCCAGGCCATGGCTTTGCCCTCAACCTGCCCACCCCAGCCCAGCCCCTCCCCAGTATACAGAATCACAGAGTGTCAGGGTCTGGAAGGGACCTCCAGAGGTCATCCAGTCCAAGCCCCCTGCCAGAGCAGGAGCACCCCGGGCAGCTCACACAGGAACACAGCCAGCTGGGGTTGGAATATCTCCAGAGAAGGAGACTCCACAACCCCCCCGGGCAGCCTGCTCCAGGGCTCTGGCACCCTCACAGTGAAGAGATTTTTCCTCCTGTTTCCATGGAACTTCCTATGCCTCAACTTCCACCATTGCCCCTTATGCTGGCATTGGGCATCACCCAGCAGAGCCTGGCTCCAGCCTCTGGGCACTCACCCTGCACATCTTTATCACCAGCAATGAGGTCACCCTCAGGCTCCTCTGCTCCAAGCTACAGAGCCCTCAGCTCCCTCAGGCTCTCCCCATAAGGAAGATGTTCCACTCCCTTAATCATCTTTGTGGCTCTGTGCTGGACTCTCTCAAGCAGTTGCCTGAGGTCCTTCTTGACCTGAGGGGCCCAGAACTGGACACAATACCCCTCCTGGCCACAGGAACCAGCACATGGACTCCCCAGCACTGATCTGCATCCTCCACAGAGGCAGAAGGGACATCCCAATACCTGTGCTGGATTCTGTGGTCCTGCTCTGGCAGGGGAGTTGGGAAGCTCTCCAGAGGTCCCTTCCAACCCCTAACATCCTGTGAGCTCACCCTGAGTTATTTCCACAGTGATGGTGCAAGAGGGGGAAGCATCGGGTGCCTTTATCCTCTCCCATTAAGAGCAGAGCATCTGATGGCTTCCCTGCCCCAGCCACAGTGCCAGGGTGCCAGGTGCTGCAGCTGATTCCCCCTCACTTTCCTTTCCCTGCAGAAACAAACAGGCTCAGAGCTGCAGGGTTCACAGGTAGGACATTAATCCAAACCACAGTGGGGGTCCAAAAGCAGTTCCTGGAGCAGGGAAGCATTCCCGTAGTGTGCAAGATGGTGATGTTACCTGCCTGTCAGTAAACACACCTGCAGATGAGGATGAGGAAGGAGGAAACAAAGCAGCACCAGGTTAGCCAAACCCTGATGTTCACAGCAGCTCTCCATAAGAACTATGTTCCCCTGGGCTTGGTTGCTGTCCCCTTCTCTGCCAAGGCCAGGGGCTAAGCAAAGTGCCATGGACAGGGCTGTCAGGCAGATGTTTGACAGTGACACCCAGCTGTGTGCTGCCATGGGCTCACTTGAGGGCAGGGATGGCATCCAGAGGGTCTTGACAGGCTTGAGAAGTGGGACAGAGCCACCTGCATGAGGTGCAACAAGTCACAGGGCAAGGTCCTGCAGCTGGGGCTGGCCAGTCCCAGGCACAAACCCAGGCTGGGTGCAGAGTGGGTTGAGAGCAGCTCTGAAGAAAGAGCCTTGGGGGTGCTGGGTGCTGAGCAGCTCCCCAGGAGCCAGCAGTGCCCTCCTACAGCCCAGCAGGCAGCTGTGTGCTGGGCTGCAGCCAGAGGAGTGTGGGCAGCAGGGCAGGAGAGGGGATTCTGCCCCTTGGATCTGCTCTGCTCAGACCTCACCTCCAATCCTGCCTCCAGTTCTAGGGTCCCCAGCAGGAGAAGGACACAGAGCTGCTGGAGAGAGGCCAGAGGAGGCCACAAGGATGATCCAAGGGCTGGAGCAGCTCTGCTGTGAGCACAGGCTGAGGGAGCTGGGGGTGTGCAGCCTGCAGAGGAGAAGGCTCCAGGGGCACCTCAGAGCTGCCTGCCAGGACCTGAAGGGATCCTGCAGGAAGGCTGCAGAGGGACTTCTGCTGAGGGGGTCTGGAGCCAGGCCAAGGGGGAATGGTTTGAAGCTGAGGCAGAGCAGGGTTAGAGTGGAACTGAGGAAGAAGTTGTTGAGTGTGAGGGTGGTGAGAGTCTGGCACAGGCTGCTCAGGGAGGCTGTGGCTGCCTCCTGCCTGGGGGGTGTTCAGGAGGTGTCCCTGGGCATGGAGGGGAGGTTGGAGGAGCTGAGCTCTGAGGTCCCTTCCAATCTGAGCCATCCTAGGATTCCATGGAATGAAAACTCCTCTCTTTCCATTCTGTTACTGCATCCACAGTGTGCAGTCCCATGTGCTGTGTGCATGCAAGCACAGAAGGCAACAACCTTTCATGAATGTATCCTTCCTAAGAGTCCCTAAATGGCTTGGAGTGAGATGAAATAATTTCTTTAAATCATCATTAACAGACTGCTCCCCCAATGTCTCCATTTATTTCATGTTCCCAGCTCAGCCCACACTCCACTCCAGCCTGAAAACTAATTGAAATCACTTTGTGGCTCCCAGCAATGAAAGGGAATTCAGTAATTTGCAGTTCATTTGCCCTTGCTGTTCCTGGGAAGGGTGTCTGAGGTTGTCCCAAGGCTTTGCCTTTAGGAAATGTGTGGAGCAGGAGCTGCAGTCAGCTCATGCCTGGCAGAGTTTGCCAGGGAAAGGATCTTGGTGGGGGTAGTGGTTCTGCAGCTTTGACATTCTGGGGATGACTGAGGAGTGTTCCATTCCCACAGAAGGGCTGCTGAGCCTCTGCTCCTCCTGGCTGGGGATGAGTTTAGTGAGCAGTCTGTCCCCAAGGAGGGGGAAGGGTTGGGGATGTTAAGCTGACTTAATGAGGGCACTGCCTTCATCCCAGCCCAGACAAAGCCTGCTCTTGGTGGAGGCACTCTTGAGAAGGCAGCTTTGAGGTGAAGAGCCTCTGAACTAGACATGCAGAGGTGCTTCTAGCAGGGATGAAACCTCAGGGGAGGGCTGTCCTGGGTTAAAGTTGAGTGCTTGCTGCTGTTATCCAAAACCATCCTCCTCATGCCCTTAGGGTTAGGCAGATTAACTCCTGCTCAGGGCTTAACCTGGTACAGGAGGGGGGAAAAAAAAAAACAGGAATAAAAAAATGTAAAAGAATGACCTTCCCAACCTGCCCAGATGCTAACAAGACATGAGCCAAGTGTAAGCAGCAGCATTATGAGCACTCTTATCACGGTGTCTAGAGACAAGCCAAGGGGGAATGGTTTGAAGCTGAGGCAGAGCAGGGTTAGAGTGGAGCTGAGGAAGAAGTTGTTGAGTGTGAGGGTGGTGAGAGTCTGGCACAGGCTGCCCAGGGAGGCTGTGGCTGCCTCCTGCCTGGGGGTGTTGAAGGCCAGGCTGGATGAGACCTTGAGCAGCTGAGTGTAGCTGAGAGGTGTCCCTGGGCATGGAGGGTAGGTTGGAGGAGCTGAGCTCTGAGATCCCTTCCAACCTGAGCCATTCCATGTTTCTATGACATCCCACTGTGGATCAGATGCTTTCAAAAAGGTTGGAGCAGATGAACTCTGAGGTTCCTCCCAACCCTTGCTAGGATTCTGTGATTCTTCACTTGGGAGGCAGCCTGAAAGGGGAGCATAGAGGAACCCCCTTGGAGCCCTGACACCCCCAGCCCAAAGCCTGGGAGTTGGGATGCAAGGAGCCAGGCAAGCCTGACCAATGCCCCCAAGATGTTCCAAAGACCTGTCCTCTACCCCCCACTGCAGTGGGGATTTTGAGGCTGCTGTGGGCCATTCCCACACCTACACCCCAGAGTGGCCCCAGACAAGAGTCTGCAAATAAGCACACCCCTCAGAGCAGAATGAAATGGCCTCTGGGCAACCATCAGCTCTGCTCTGCTCCCTCTCCTCTGCTCCGCTCTCCTCTGCTCTGCATGGAACCCACCCTGTCACTGCTCCAGCCCTGTCTCTCCATCACTGGATAAATCATTCTTATTATTGGGCCTTGAAGGAATGATGAGAGGGGAGAGTGCTCTCACTTAGAAACCCAGCTCCAGCCCTCATCAAAGGGAGGAGATAAAGCAGCCTTGTACAAATGAGATCTGAACACTAATGGCTTGTAACCAACCCACTGTAATTGGCCAGAAGGCAAAGCACAGCCTGGGCTGCATCCAAAGCAGCATTGCCAGCAGAGCCAGAGAGGTGATTCTGACACTTTGCTCTGCTCTGCTGAGACCTCACCTGCAGTGCTGTGTGCAGGTCTGGAGCCCTCAGTGCAGGAAGGACATGGACTTGATGGAGCAGGTCCAGAGGAAGTGGTTAGGGAGCTGGAGCAGCTCTGCTGTGAGCACAGGCTGAGGGAGCTGGGGGTGTTCAGCCTGCAGGAGAGAAGGCTCTGGGGATACCTAGATCTGCCCTTCTAAATCTAAATCTGCCCTTCTCTAGTTTGAAGCCATTGCCCCTTGTCCTGTCCCTGCAGCCCTTTGGGAACAGTCCCTCTGCAGCCTTCTTGGAGCCACTTACAGGTCCTGGCAGGCTGCTCTGAGGTCTGCCTGCAGCCTTCTCTTCTCAACCCCCAAAGCATTCTTATGGCCTCCTCTGGATCCTCTCCATCAGGTCCATGTCCTTCCTACATTGAGGGCTGCAGACCTGCACACAGTACTGCAGGTGAGGTCTCAGCAGAGCAGAGCCAAGTGGCAGAATCACCTCTCTGGCTCTCCTGGCAGTGCATCTTTTGACACAGCCCAGGCTGTGCTTTGCCTTCCGTGCTGCAAGCTCACACTGCCTGCTCCTGTCCAGCTTCTCATCCAGCAGCACCCCTAAATCCTCCTCCACAGGGCTGCTTTCTGTCACCTCCTCCCCCAGCCTGTATTGACAGTGAGGCTTGTTCCAGCCCAGGTGCAGAACCCTGCACTTGCTGTCATTGAACTTCATGAGGTTCACCTGGGCCCACAAATGAAATGAAATTAAATGAAAGCTCAGGTCTCACTGCCTCCATAAAACAGCTACACCTGGGTTGATTCCTCCTGCCTTAAACACCTTTTGGTATCTTAGTTGCTCTCTGGTCTTCACTTTCAGCATTCCAATCACCCTCACCTGCCCCAGGGGGGCCAAGGCTGCTGCTGGCATGAGGGTGGTGAGAGACTGGCAGAGGTTGCCCAGGGAGGTGGTGGAAGCCTCATCCCTGGAGGGTTTTGCAGCCAGGCTGGATGTGGCTGTGAGCAACCTGCTGAGGTGTGAGGTGTCCTTGCCCATGGCAGGGGGGTTGAGACTGCCTGAGCCTTGAGGTCCCTTCCCATCCTAACAGTTCTGTGATTGTCCACACCACTGCTCAGGCTGGCAGACACCCCAGAGCTCTTCTTTCTGTCCCATTATGAAGAGAAACCACTTCCTCCATGGCAATTTTGTTCTGTGCTTGCAATTTGATCCTTAATCTGCCAGCTCTCCATGCACTACAGCAGTGATAGCCCTGTGCATTAGGGCTGCTGAGGCTGAGGCTTGGTCTTGCAGATTGAACGTTTCTCTCTTGTAGTAACCACAGATGCAGAGAAAGGCTGGGAGCAGGAGAGAGAGAGCAAAGAAATATCTCTGGAATGAGGTTAACCAATGCCTTGAAGATGTTTTGCTGGAGAAAGAGAAGCTCTGCAGTCATGTAGTGCGTGGCAGTTTGTTGCTTTCAGCTGGGTTTTGAAGCAAGCAAAGCCACTGTTCCTCCTGGGCTTTTGGGTTGGGTTGTTGTTTTTTTTTTTTTTTCTGGCTTGCTCCAGTTTTCCTCTCAAGAGCTCTCCCAGGACTGGGAGTCTCCTTGCAGCTCCTTGGCAGCAGTTTCTGAGTGCCCAGCACGTCCCTCCAAGTTATTGGCAAACGCAGGCTTGCACCTTCCCATTGAGTAATGGCAAATGGAGGCTTCAAGACTTCCAGCAAACAAGAACTGGCATTAAAACAACTGCTGTGGGTTGGTTTCATTTCATTTCCCTCCAGACAGGCCAGCAGCAACATATGGCTCTAGCTGAGATCCTGCTAGTGACACAGCTGGGCAGCAGAGCTGACCAGGACGTGAGGATGTAGGGCACCTTGCAGAGGGCACAGTGCTTTGGCATGATGGGTTGGGGGAGAAAAGGAAAACTTTGCAGAGTCACAGAGTCACAGAATCTCAGTCACAGAATCTCAGAATCACAGTGAGATTCTGTGACTGAGATTCTGTGACTCTGTGACTCTGCAAAGTTTTCCTTTTCTCCCCCAACCCATCATGCCAAAGCACTGTGCCCTCTGCAAGGTGCCCTACATCCTCACGTCCTGGTCAGCTCTGCTGCCCAGCTGTGTCACTAGCAGGATCTCAGCTAGAGCCATATGTTGCTGCTGGCCTGTCTGGAGGGAAATGAAATGAAACCAACCCACAGCAGTTGTTTTAATGCCAGTTCTTGTTTGCTGGAAGTCTTGAAGCCTCCATTTGCCATTACTCAATGGGAAGGTGCAAGCCTGCGTTTGCCAATAACTTGGAGGGACGTGCTGGGCACTCAGAAACTGCTGCCAAGGAGCTGCAAGGAGACTCCCAGTCCTGGGAGAGCTCTTGAGAGGAAAACTGGAGCAAGCCAGAAAAAAAAAAAAAAACAACAACCCAACCCAAAAGCCCAGGAGGAACAGTGGCTTTGCTTGCTTCAAAACCCAGCTGAAAGCAACAAACTGCCACGCACTACATGACTGCAGAGCTTCTCTTTCTCCAGCAAAACATCTTCAAGGCATTGGTTAACCTCATTCCAGAGATATTTCTTTGCTCTCTCTCTCCTGCTCCCAGCCTTTCTCTGCATCTGTGGTTACTACAAGAGAGAAACGTTCAATCTGCAAGACCAAGCCTCAGCCTCAGCAGCCCTAATGCACAGGGCTATCACTGCTGTAGTGCATGGAGAGCTGGCAGATTAAGGATCAAATTGCAAGCACAGAACAAAATTGCCATGGAGGAAGTGGTTTCTCTTCATAATGGGACAGAAAGAAGAGCTCTGGGGTGTCTGCCAGCCTGAGCAGTGGTGTGGACAATCACAGAACTGTTAGGATGGGAAGGGACCTCAAGGCTCAGGCAGTCTCAACCCCCCTGCCATGGGCAAGGACACCTCACACCTCAGCAGGTTGCTCACAGCCACATCCAGCCTGGCTGCAAAACCCTCCAGGGATGAGGCTTCCACCACCTCCCTGGGCAACCTCTGCCAGTCTCTCACCACCCTCATGCCAGCAGCAGCCTTGGCCCCCCTGGGGCAGGTGAGGGTGATTGGAATGCTGAAAGTGAAGACCAGAGAGCAACTAAGATACCAAAAGGTGTTTAAGGCAGGAGGAATCAACCCAGGTGTAGCTGTTTTATGGAGGCAGTGAGACCTGAGCTTTCATTTAATTTCATTTCATTTGTGGGCCCAGGTGAACCTCATGAAGTTCAATGACAGCAAGTGCAGGGTTCTGCACCTGGGCTGGAACAAGCCTCACTGTCAATACAGGCTGGGGGAGGAGGTGACAGAAAGCAGCCCTGTGGAGGAGGATTTAGGGGTGCTGCTGGATGAGAAGCTGGACAGGAGCAGGCAGTGTGAGCTTGCAGCACGGAAGGCAAAGCACAGCCTGGGCTGTGTCAAAAGATGCACTGCCAGGAGAGCCAGAGAGGTGATTCTGCCACTTGGCTCTGCTCTGCTGAGACCTCACCTGCAGTACTGTGTGCAGGTCTGCAGCCCTCAATGTAGGAAGGACATGGACCTGATGGAGAGGATCCAGAGGAGGCCATAAGAATGCTTTGGGGGTTGAGAAGAGAAGGCTGCAGGCAGACCTCAGAGCAGCCTGCCAGGACCTGTAAGTGGCTCCAAGAAGGCTGCAGAGGGACTGTTCCCAAAGGGCTGCAGGGACAGGACAAGGGGCAATGGCTTCAAACTAGAGAAGGGCAGATTTAGATTTAGAAGGGCAGATCTAGGTATCCCCAGAGCCTTCTCTCCTGCAGGCTGAACACCCCCAGCTCCCTCAGCCTGTGCTCACAGCAGAGCTGCTCCAGCTCCCTAACCACTTCCTCTGGACCTGCTCCATCAAGTCCATGTCCTTCCTGCACTGAGGGCTCCAGACCTGCACACAGCACTGCAGGTGAGGTCTCAGCAGAGCAGAGCAAAGTGTCAGAATCACCTCTCTGGCTCTGCTGGCAATGCTGCTTTGGATGCAGCCCAGGCTGTGCTTTGCCTTCTGGCCAATTACAGTGGGTTGGTTACAAGCCATTAGTGTTCAGATCTCATTTGTACAAGGCTGCTTTATCTCCTCCCTTTGATGAGGGCTGGAGCTGGGTTTCTAAGTGAGAGCACTCTCCCCTCTCATCATTCCTTCAAGGCCCAATAATAAGAATGATTTATCCAGTGATGGAGAGACAGGGCTGGAGCAGTGACAGGGTGGGTTCCATGCAGAGCAGAGGAGAGCGGAGCAGAGGAGAGGGAGCAGAGCAGAGCTGATGGTTGCCCAGAGGCCATTTCATTCTGCTCTGAGGGGTGTGCTTATTTGCAGACTCTTGTCTGGGGCCACTCTGGGGTGTAGGTGTGGGAATGGCCCACAGCAGCCTCAAAATCCCCACTGCAGTGGGGGGTAGAGGACAGGTCTTTGGAACATCTTGGGGGCATTGGTCAGGCTTGCCTGGCTCCTTGCATCCCAACTCCCAGGCTTTGGGCTGGGGGTGTCAGGGCTCCAAGGGGGTTCCTCTATGCTCCCCTTTCAGGCTGCCTCCCAAGTGAAGAATCACAGAATCCTAGCAAGGGTTGGGAGGAACCTCAGAGTTCATCTGCTCCAACCTTTTTGAAAGCATCTGATCCACAGTGGGATGTCATAGAAACATGGAATGGCTCAGGTTGGAAGGGATCTCAGAGCTCAGCTCCTCCAACCTACCCTCCATGCCCAGGGACACCTCTCAGCTACACTCAGCTGCTCAAGGTCTCATCCAGCCTGGCCTTCAACACCCCCAGGCAGGAGGCAGCCACAGCCTCCCTGGGCAGCCTGTGCCAGACTCTCACCACCCTCACACTCAACAACTTCTTCCTCAGCTCCACTCTAACCCTGCTCTGCCTCAGCTTCAAACCATTCCCCCTTGGCTTGTCTCTAGACACCGTGATAAGAGTGCTCATAATGCTGCTGCTTACACTTGGCTCATGTCTTGTTAGCATCTGGGCAGGTTGGGAAGGTCATTCTTTTACATTTTTTTATTCCTGTTTTTTTTTTTCCCCCCTCCTGTACCAGGTTAAGCCCTGAGCAGGAGTTAATCTGCCTAACCCTAAGGGCATGAGGAGGATGGTTTTGGATAACAGCAGCAAGCACTCAACTTTAACCCAGGACAGCCCTCCCCTGAGGTTTCATCCCTGCTAGAAGCACCTCTGCATGTCTAGTTCAGAGGCTCTTCACCTCAAAGCTGCCTTCTCAAGAGTGCCTCCACCAAGAGCAGGCTTTGTCTGGGCTGGGATGAAGGCAGTGCCCTCATTAAGTCAGCTTAACATCCCCAACCCTTCCCCCTCCTTGGGGACAGACTGCTCACTAAACTCATCCCCAGCCAGGAGGAGCAGAGGCTCAGCAGCCCTTCTGTGGGAATGGAACACTCCTCAGTCATCCCCAGAATGTCAAAGCTGCAGAACCACTACCCCCACCAAGATCCTTTCCCTGGCAAACTCTGCCAGGCATGAGCTGACTGCAGCTCCTGCTCCACACATTTCCTAAAGGCAAAGCCTTGGGACAACCTCAGACACCCTTCCCAGGAACAGCAAGGGCAAATGAACTGCAAATTACTGAATTCCCTTTCATTGCTGGGAGCCACAAAGTGATTTCAATTAGTTTTCAGGCTGGAGTGGAGTGTGGGCTGAGCTGGGAACATGAAATAAATGGAGACATTGGGGGAGCAGTCTGTTAATGATGATTTAAAGAAATTATTTCATCTCACTCCAAGCCATTTAGGGACTCTTAGGAAGGATACATTCATGAAAGGTTGTTGCCTTCTGTGCTTGCATGCACACAGCACATGGGACTGCACACTGTGGATGCAGTAACAGAATGGAAAGAGAGGAGTTTTCATTCCATGGAATCCTAGGATGGCTCAGATTGGAAGGGACCTCAGAGCTCAGCTCCTCCAACCTCCCCTCCATGCCCAGGGACACCTCCTGAACACCCCCCAGGCAGGAGGCAGCCACAGCCTCCCTGAGCAGCCTGTGCCAGACTCTCACCACCCTCACACTCAACAACTTCTTCCTCAGTTCCACTCTAACCCTGCTCTGCCTCAGCTTCAAACCATTCCCCCTTGGCCTGGCTCCAGACCCCCTCAGCAGAAGTCCCTCTGCAGCCTTCCTGCAGGATCCCTTCAGGTCCTGGCAGGCAGCTCTGAGGTGCCCCTGGAGCCTTCTCCTCTGCAGGCTGCACACCCCCAGCTCCCTCAGCCTGTGCTCACAGCAGAGCTGCTCCAGCCCTTGGATCATCCTTGTGGCCTCCTCTGGCCTCTCTCCAGCAGCTCTGTGTCCTTCTCCTGCTGGGGACCCTAGAACTGGAGGCAGGATTGGAGGTGAGGTCTGAGCAGAGCAGATCCAAGGGGCAGAATCCCCTCTCCTGCCCTGCTGCCCACACTCCTCTGGCTGCAGCCCAGCACACAGCTGCCTGCTGGGCTGTAGGAGGGCACTGCTGGCTCCTGGGGAGCTGCTCAGCACCCAGCACCCCCAAGGCTCTTTCTTCAGAGCTGCTCTCAACCCACTCTGCACCCAGCCTGGGTTTGTGCCTGGGACTGGCCAGCCCCAGCTGCAGGACCTTGCCCTGTGACTTGTTGCACCTCATGCAGGTGGCTCTGTCCCACTTCTCAAGCCTGTCAAGACCCTCTGGATGCCATCCCTGCCCTCAAGTGAGCCCATGGCAGCACACAGCTGGGTGTCACTGTCAAACATCTGCCTGACAGCCCTGTCCATGGCACTTTGCTTAGCCCCTGGCCTTGGCAGAGAAGGGGACAGCAACCAAGCCCAGGGGAACATAGTTCTTATGGAGAGCTGCTGTGAACATCAGGGTTTGGCTAACCTGGTGCTGCTTTGTTTCCTCCTTCCTCATCCTCATCTGCAGGTGTGTTTACTGACAGGCAGGTAACATCACCATCTTGCACACTACGGGAATGCTTCCCTGCTCCAGGAACTGCTTTTGGACCCCCACTGTGGTTTGGATTAATGTCCTACCTGTGAACCCTGCAGCTCTGAGCCTGTTTGTTTCTGCAGGGAAAGGAAAGTGAGGGGGAATCAGCTGCAGCACCTGGCACCCTGGCACTGTGGCTGGGGCAGGGAAGCCATCAGATGCTCTGCTCTTAATGGGAGAGGATAAAGGCACCCGATGCTTCCCCCTCTTGCACCATCAC
The DNA here is from genome assembly GCF_027791375.1 of Indicator indicator. Classification (NCBI taxonomy): domain Eukaryota; kingdom Metazoa; phylum Chordata; class Aves; order Piciformes; family Indicatoridae; genus Indicator; species Indicator indicator. The sequence goes on along the minus strand of NW_026539333.1, from coordinate 11,117 downwards.
TGTGGAAATAACTCAGGGTGAGCTCACAGGATGTTAGGGGTTGGAAGGGACCTCTGGAGAGCTTCCCAACTCCCCTGCCAGAGCAGGACCACAGAATCCAGCACAGGTATTGGGATGTCCCTTCTGCCTCTGTGGAGGATGCAGATCAGTGCTGGGGAGTCCATGTGCTGGTTCCTGTGGCCAGGAGGGGTATTGTGTCCAGTTCTGGGCCCCTCAGGTCAAGAAGGACCTCAGGCAACTGCTTGAGAGAGTCCAGCACAGAGCCACAAAGATGATTAAGGGAGTGGAACATCTTCCTTATGGGGAGAGCCTGAGGGAGCTGAGGGCTCTGTAGCTTGGAGCAGAGGAGCCTGAGGGTGACCTCATTGCTGGTGATAAAGATGTGCAGGGTGAGTGCCCAGAGGCTGGAGCCAGGCTCTGCTGGGTGATGCCCAATGCCAGCATAAGGGGCAATGGTGGAAGTTGAGGCATAGGAAGTTCCATGGAAACAGGAGGAAAAATCTCTTCACTGTGAGGGTGCCAGAGCCCTGGAGCAGGCTGCCCGGGGGGGTTGTGGAGTCTCCTTCTCTGGAGATATTCCAACCCCAGCTGGCTGTGTTCCTGTGTGAGCTGCCCGGGGTGCTCCTGCTCTGGCAGGGGGCTTGGACTGGATGACCTCTGGAGGTCCCTTCCAGACCCTGACACTCTGTGATTCTGTATACTGGGGAGGGGCTGGGCTGGGGTGGGCAGGTTGAGGGCAAAGCCATGGCCTGGCTGAGCTGCCACAAGTGCCCCAGAGGGGTTAGTGTTTATTGGACAAAAAGCAAGAGGCAGCAGTGAAAGGGCAGTCTCAAAAGGCTGCAGATGGAGGTGTGTCAGGCAGTGCTGCTCTCCTCAGCTCCTCTGCTCTGCTTTGCAAGTCGAATGTCACAAGGAGATAAAAGCAAGAGGAGGCTTGGATCAGGCTGAGCAAACAAAAAGCCAGCAGGACTTTTTCCATGTAAAATCCCAGCCCAGGCATTGTCTGATTCCCCCTCCCCTCTCTGGGCTGCAGCACAAACCAAGCTACCTCAGCACAGCTTCAGGCCTTGACACCTCCTGAAATGAAAATGCATGAAGTAATCTTTGTGAAGGTCACAGTGACCTCAGTGCTGAGCCACAAAACTCTCACTTCAGCTGTGGCTTTCTGGCACCTCCTGGTTGGTAGCTGGGGAAACAGGCACTTGGCTGGCTGCAGCCAGGATCTTCCCTTGGCTTTGCTCACTCCCAGCCTGACTGGTTTGGTTGTTTGTTTTTATTTTTTTGTTTGCCATGCCAGAGGGTGCATTTGGGCTGAGAAATGGCTGCTGCTCAGGCAACGTGAATCCAAGGCCATGCTGAGCACTGAGAAACTGCTGCATCACTTTGGAGTGAGCAGAGCCAGGCTGTGCTTCCCTCCCTGCCAAGGGAAACCAGGAAGAGCTGCACAGAGAAATGAATGAGATGGGAGTTGGTGGTTTGGGTTTTTTTTTTCTTTCTGCTGGAGTAAAGGAAGTGGAGCAGTACATAAAGAGTGGTTTGGAAGAGTCTGGAGGTTCTGAATCACAGCAAGGCTCTGAGAACCCAACCTCACTTGCTTGTTCCTCCAAGAGTGGCAGAAGTGGGATCAGCTAGGGAATGCTGAAACTTGGCTGCAGCAGGCATTTTCCTTCAGAAACAGAGGTTCATTCTGAATGGAGTGAGAGAACTCCAATATTCCTCTGCCCAGTACACTTAGGCCTGGTTTGACATATAAAGTCATATAAATGATGAGCATTGAAGTGGTTCTCTCCACTGAGATGTTTTTCCGCTCTCCTGAACATTGTGCAGCCATTAATGCTAAAATCCAATGCTAGCACAAAAAGAAAGCTCCAAACTTCCTTTGCAACAGGGCAACAGGGGAGGGAGCAATGCTCACACACTTCCTATGAAAATGCCCTGTGGTGCCTCCCATCCACAGCCCTGCCCCTGTGCAGGGAGATCAGGGAAAGAGCTGAAGGATGGTGAAAAAAGACAGGCTGAGGGAGCTGGGGGTGTTCAGCCTGCAGAAGAGAAGGCTCCAGGCACACCTCAGAGCAGCCTGCCAGGACCTGAAGGGGCTCCAAGAAGGCTGCAGAGGGACTGTGCCCAAAGGGCTGCAGGGACAGGAGCAGGGACAAGGGTTTGAAAGGAGAGCAGAGCAGATTGAGATTGGAGGTGAGGAACAAGTTGTGCAGCAGGAGGCTGCTGCAACACTGCAAGAGGTTGCCCAGGGAGGGAGCTGAGGCCCCATGGCTGGAGATGCTCAAGGCTAGAGAAGGCTGTGAGCTCTACTGGAGGATGTCCCTGCTGAGTGCAAGGGGTTGGACTGGATGAGCTTTGGAGCTCCCTTCCAACCCAACCCATTCCATGACTCTATGATCTAAGTGATGGTTAATGCAATTCATTGCTCAACACCATTGCTTCTGGGGGATCCAGAGCCATACCAGTGAGGGAAACTAAGCTGGGGAGATGACTTTGATTTGAAGCCTTGAGCAGCTGAGTCTAGCTGAGAGGTGTCCCTGCCCAGGGTGGGGAGGTTGGAGCAGATGAGCTCTAGGGTGCCTTCCAACCTGAGCCATTCTGTGATTCAGAAAAAAAAAAAAAAAAAAAAAAAAGAAAAGAGAATTTCCACAATCACACCCAAAATCTATACTGGAAAGGAGCTGAGACACCTTATCAGGAAAATCACAGGCTCCCAGGATGTTAGGGGTTGGAAGGGACCTCTGGAGAGCTTCCAGTCCACCCCCCCTGCCAGAGCAGGACCATAGAATCCAGCACAGGTCACACAGGAACACATCCAGATGGGGCTGGAAAGTCTCCAGAGAAGGAGACTCCACAACTTCTCTGGGCAGCCTGTTCCAGGGCTCTGGGACCCTCACAGGGAAGAAGTTCCTCCTCATGTTGAGGTGGAACCTCCTGTGCTGGAGCTTCCATCCATTGCCCCTTGTCCTATCCCAGCAGAGCCTGTCCCTGTCCCCTCCCTCCTGACCCCCAGCCCTCAGCTATTGATAGACATTGATCAGATCCCTCTCAGCCTTCTCCTCTCCAGACTAAAATCTTCACCTTTTTTTCTGGCTTAAAAAATATATATATATTTTACCAGTTAAAAACCAACCAACCACCAACCAAATCTCTCTCCCCAGCTTCAGTGATTAAGATGCCCTGGTAGTGGACAGGCTGGCAGAGCATCTCCAGGAGCTCAGGGAACAGCTGGAAAACTCAGACAAGAACTCAGTGTTCCTGCCTCGTCATGCTGATTTCCCCCACGTAGGTGGAGAGGCTGAAAGGGGCTGGGTGACCTCCTTCTGTCACAAGCTGTTATTCATTGGGTGCCACTAATGCCCCTGGCTGCCTCCTCTGCCAAAGCTTACAGTAAATAAACACAAAAAACCCCAACAGAGTCAGCAGGTCCCTGGCGGCTCTCAGGACTGGCAGAGGCTGAGGGCAACTCCCTGCCTGCTGCTGGGCCACCCCTGAGGTCCTGCTGGGGCTTGCAGAAGGGAATTACACTGAGGATCCACAGTGGGAATTGCCAGGGGGATTGCACTGGAATCAAAGTGGGAATGGCACTGGCAAATGGCCTGGGAATTGCCAAGTGGATTGCAGTGGGAATCACAATGGGAATAGCACTGGCAAATGACCTGGGAATTGCCAAGTGGATTGCAGTGGGAATCACAGTTGGAATTGCAGTGGGAATCACAGTGGGAATTACAGTGGGAATAGCACTGGCAAATGGCTTCAAACTAGAGCAGAGCAGATTTGCTATCAGGAAGTTTTTCTTCAGTATGAGGGTGGTGGAACACTGGAACAGGTTGCCCAGGGAAGTGGTTGAGGCTCCTTCCCTGAGATATTCAAAGTGAGGCTCAACGAGGCCCTGGGCAACCTGATCTAGTTGGGGGTGTCCCTGCTGACTGCAGGGAGGTTGGACTGGATGAGCTTTGGAGGTCCCTTCCAACCCAGAGACCATCCTGTGATTCTGTGGCTCTATGGTTCTAAGAGATGACTTCAGGTGTAGCAGCCATGGAGGCTAGCAGAGGACTCACACCTTGAGATGTTACCTTGCTCCCAGTGTTCCCAGTAAGGACACCTTTACCTTGCTTTCACGTGGGGCTCTGAGTCAGGCAGCTAATAAAAATCCCCAACAACCCCCCAAACCACAGAACCAACTCTTGTGTTGCTGCACTTGGTGTGTGTTTTCACAGGGATTTACAGACACCTGAAAAGGATATTTGCAAAGTGACCTCTGATCCTTCACCTGAGGTACAGACAATAAATCTGCCACCCTAAGCCATGGCCAGCCTGGTGGAATGAATGGCTGCATTATCAGAGCACATGTGGATGGCTGTGGGGCTGCAGATCTTATTGGTACCAACGTTTAAAAACAAAATAAAACCTATGCCCCACCATCCACACATCAGTTCCCTCCCAGACACTTGGCTCTCCCTTCTCCCTCACCCCTTTCCACACTGACTGATGGCTTCATTGTACAAGGGACAGCATAAACAGCCCTGCTGAGCCAATGAGCTCCTGCTCTCACCTGGAAATATCTCCTTGGAGGGTCCTAGGTGTGACCAACAGAAGAGTAATGACTTCCCCCACCCTGCCCAGTTCATAGAATCACAGAATGGGTTAGGCTAGAAGGGAGCTCCAGAGGGCATCCACCCAACCCCCTGCCCTCAGCAGGGACATCCTCCACTAGAGCAGGTTGCTCACAGCCTTCTCCAGCCTCCCCTTCACCATCTCCAGCCATGGGGCCTCAGCTCCCTCCCTGGCCAACCTCTTGCAGTGTTGCAGCAGCCTCCTGCTGCACAACTTGTTCCTCACATCCAATCTCAATCTGCTCTGCTCTCCTTTCAAACCCTTGTCCCTGCTCCTGTCCCTGCAGCCCTTTGGGCACAGTCCCTCTGCAGCCTTCTTGGAGCCCCTTCAGGTCCTGGCAGGCTGCTCTGAGGTGTGCCTGGAGCCTTCTCCTCTGCAGGCTGAACACCCCCAGCTCCCTCAGCCTGTCCTTGTAGCAGAGCTGCTCCAAGCCCCTGAGCATTTTCCTGGCCCTCCTCTGGATCCTCTCCATCAGGTCCATGTCCTTCCTATATTGAGGGCTCCAGACCTGCACTCAGCACTGCAGGTGAAGTCTCAGTAGAGCAGAGCCAAGTGGCAGAATCACCTCTCTGGCTCTCCTGACAGTGCATCTTTTGACACAGCCCAGGCTGAGATTTGCCTTCTGTGCTGCAAGCTCACACTGCCTGCTCCTGTCCAGCTTTTCATCCAGCAGCACCCCCAAGTCCTTTTCCTCAGGGCTGCTTTCTATCACCTCCTCCCCCAGTTCTTCAGTGTTCATGAAACAAGTGCTCATCAGCATGTAGGCTTGGATGTGACAGATTCCCAGTTTGTGTCTGGACAGCAAATCAGCCTTTCAGGGGGAGAAGAAAGCAGTTGGCACCTTGAAAGGGAAAGGCTTAAGGCAGTGCAAGTTGCCTTTTGGTTCCTCAGACAACCTGAAAAAGAATCTAATCATAGGGGCAGATCAATCTAAATTAATTTGGACTTGTTTTCCCTCAGCAGAGCTGAAACAGGAAAAGGTAATAATCAATTTCAGTCAAACTGATTTGTGTTCCTACCAGAAAAGCCAAGGGAATGAAGGCTGGAGTCACAAAACTGCCTGCAAAATTTTCTTGTCCCGACTAAAGATGTATTAGAAACTGAGCTTCACGTTCAGCATCTGCCTGAGAGGATTCAATCCAGCTCTTGGGACCATGATCCAACCATGGGGGCCCCAAGGTTGTCCAGGATGAGCTCAGCCTTGTCTGCTAAACTTGGGGATTTTTTTGTTGGTGACTTCAATAACCTTTATTGCAGAAAATTAAGAACTTCCCAACTCATTGAAGGCAATGAGGTCAGCCCTCAGGCTCCTCTGCTCCCAGCTCCAAGCCCCAGCTGCCTCAGCCTGGCCTCACAGGGAGATCTTCCACTGCCTGCAGCAGCTTGGGGGCTCTGCCATGGACTCTCTCCAGCACTTCCCTCAGCTCCTTCTTCACCTCAGGGGCCCAGAACTGGACACAAGATTCCAGATGTGGCTTCCCCAGGGCATAGCAGAGGGGCAGGAGAACCTCTCTGACCTCCTCCCCACAGCCCTTCTACTGCAGCCCAGGATGTCCTTGGCCTTCTTGGCTACCAGGGCACATTGCTGGCTCAGGGACATGCTTCTGCCCACCAGCACTCCCAGGTCCCTTTCCCCTGTGCTGCTCTCCAACAGCTCAGTCCCCAACCCATCCTGCTCCCTGTGGTTGTTCTTTCCCAGATGCCAGACTCTGCCCTTGCCCTTGGTGGATTCCAGATGTGGCCTCAGCAGGTCAGTCTCACTATTTCCCTGTCAGTAACTTGGTGGCACTAGGCAATGTTTCCTGTGAATCAGCCTGTTTCAGAAAAGATCTGCACGTTGTGCCAAGAGACCATGCAACCAAATTTGTCAGCCAGCTGCCAAGGTCTGGCAGGCAATTTCCCAGCAAATTATGTGAAGGAAGAAAGGGGAAAAAATCCCAAGGACACAAACAAATGCTGCCCATTCTGTACCTTCAGAAGGTTTGGCCATAGGGCTGAAGAGAGAGATCCTTAGGGGCTTCTGGCACAGCTTCTGGCTTGCTGCCCTACCCATGCACACTGCAAAACTTTCAGGGGGGTGCTGTAATTTGTGCCATCCTGTGGAGGTCAAAACTAGCAGCTGCTCTGCCCAGCTTCAGGTCCAGAGGAGCTCCCAGGGGAACAATTCACACAGCTCAACCTCCTGCCTTTGCAGGTTTAGACTGGACAGTAGGAAGCATTTTTCCCACCAAGAGTGGTCAGGGATTGGAATGTGCTGCCCAGGGAAGTGGTGGAGTCCCCAAGCCTGGCTGTGTTTCAAGGTGGTTTGGATGTGGTGCTTGGGGCTATGGTTTAGGGGTGACCCTTGCAGAGTAGGGTTAATGGCTGGGCTTGGGGATCCTGAGGGGCTTCTCCAACTTGAATGTTTCTGTGATTTCTGTGATTCTGAGAAAGCAGGGAAGGGGGTGGGTGGTCACTGAGGGGATGGTGCATAGGAGCCAGGCTGAGCCCAGGGATGCTCCCAGCCTTCCACAGCACCTCTCTCACATTCCTGTTTTGTTAAGAAAGGGGCAGCAGACGAAGAAACGTTTGTTGGAACTGAGGAATCACAATCTCCTCCTCTGGAGACTTTCAAGCCCCACCTGGATGTGTTCCTGTGTGATCTGTGCTGGATTCTATGGTCCAGCTCTGGCAGGGGGGGTTGGACTTGGAGATCTTCAGAGGTCCCTTCCAAACCCTAACATCCTCTGACCCTGTGATCCTGTGAAGGGATTTCCAGCTTCCTCTCAGCTTCCTTGAGGGTGAGAGTGAACCCTGGGCTGGTGAGGCCAGCAGCATGTGTGGGGGCTGCACGTGTGTGACCTCTGGGAAGGGGGAGCTCCCGGGCTGGGCTTCCCAGCATGCGCTGCCCAGATGTGCTGCATGGGGGCAGGTCAGGCCAGGGCTGATTTACTGCATCTGCCCAGGCCATCTGCAGGCTAGGAGAGTGCCTGTGGGAGAAACATCCAGGCCCTGCTGGGCTCACAGCATGTGCACCACGGAGATGATTTATCTGCAGCCAGCAACCCTCTGTCCTGCATTTCTGGATGACCAGCAGAGACCTAATGCTAGCTGGGTTGCCAGGAAAAAAACATCCAGAAGCCTCAAATTCTATCTAGGCAACGCTTCCACACAGAGGCAGGGAAAGCCACTGCAGTGCTGCTGTCACCTGCATTCCTAGAGTGCATGGCAGGGATCCACTCTGGCATCTCCTGCTTGTGTAAACGGCTTGTGGAGGCTGCAGAGGAACCTCCCTGGAGTCCCTGACTGCTGGATTTACATCCCATGTGTTTTGTCTTTCCCAGCCTAGGCCATGCATAATTTACTAGTAAGGGTGGCTTGACAAGGGCAGGCAGAGGCAGCAGCCAGCAGTCAGCTGTTACTCTTGCAGCTGGGTTGGGGCAATGCCAGGCACTGATATAGGCTGGGCAAGGGAGTGGCTTGAGAGCACCCCTGAAGAAAAAGGCCTTAGGGGTGCTGGTGGAGGAGAAGCTCAACAGGAGCCAGCAGTGAGCACTGGCAGCCCAGAGAGCCAAGCAGAGCCTGGGCTGCAGCAAGAGAAGTGTGGCCAGCAGGGCCAGGGAGGGGATTCTCCCCCTCTGCTCCACTCTGCTCAGACCACACCTGGAGCTCTGTGAACAGTTCTGGAGCCTCTGTTCCAGGAAGGATCTGGAGGGGCTGGAAGGTGGCCAGAGAAGGGCCACGAGGATGAGCAGAGGGCTGGAGCTGCTCTGCTCTGAGGACAGGCTGAGAGAGTTGGGGTTGTGCAGTCTGGAGAGGAGAAGGCTCCCAGGAGACTTTCTTGTGGCCTTCCAGGATCTGAAGGGGGCTCCAAGAAAGCTGGGGAGGGACTTTTGAGGATGTCAGGGAGTGATAGGACTGGGGGGGATGGAGCAAAACTAGAAGTGGGGAGACTGAGATGGGATGTTACCAAGAAGTTGTTCCCCATGAGGGTGGTGAGAGACTGGCAGAGGTTGCCCAGGGAGGTGGTGGAAGCCTCATCCCTGGAGGGTTTTGCAGCCAGGCTGGATGTGGCTGTGAGCAACCTGCTGTGGTGTGAGGTGTCCCTGCCCATGGCAGGGGGTTGGAACTGGCTGAGCCTTGAGGTCCCTTCCAACCCTGACAATTCTATGGTTATATACTCCTCCTGCCCTCTGCTTCCTTCCCCAACCGGGACGAGACAATCCCCCCAAGATCATGGAGCAGGCTAGGGGGCCCTAGCAGGCAGCAGTAACACCGGAGGCTGCGAGGAGCACTGAAAGCGTTTTTAAAGCAAGCGTTTGAAAGCGCTGCAGGGTCCTGGCTGTGAGCGGCCGAGGATGTATCGCTGTTTGCAGCCGCCGGGGCCGATGAGTCACGGCTCGGCACTTACCCCATTAAAAGCAGCATTAGCGCTCAGGACCCTTCCTGCAGCAACATTAGCGAAGGATGAAAAAAGAAAGAAAGAAAGAAAGAAAACCCCCAAACCACTCCTCTGAAAGGGCCTTGTCACCTGCCCTGGATGCTGAAACAGCCTCTCACACCCAGCCCCGTTCGTTTCAATTACCAGGGCTGGAGGTTCTCGCCTCCTTTCCCCGGCTCGTAAAACTCGCAGCCCATAAACACAAATCACCACCTGAAGGAGTCGGCGCTCTCTTCCCGCACTTTGTAACAGACTCGCTCAGACTTCAAAGCAACCCCCGGGAGAGATTCTCCCTCTCCGGCCGTGCCCAACCTGCCTGCTCCTAGGCTTGGCTGAGCCGCTTGCAGGCTGGGGGCAATCTGCTCTCGGTTTGGTTTAAGGTGGTTTTCATCTCCCTAAATCACCCTCGACCATCTGACCTGAGAGCAGGCTAAGACCTGACCTGGCTTGAGGGTGGGGAAGAACAGGAGATTTTTGCATTTTTTCCCCCCTCCTTCAGAACATTAAAAAACAAAACAAAACAACAACCACAAAAAACACACACACACACAAAATTAACCAAAACAAAACAAAAAACCACAAAAAAGGCAGAAAAAAAACCCCACCAAAAACACACCCCAAACCAACCAACAACAAAAACACACACACGTAAAAAAGAACCAAACCCCCGCCCCCCCCCCCCCCCAAAAAAAAAAAAAAACCCAAAAAAAAAAAAAAACCCCCACAAAAAACTACCTGCATCTTGCTGGGCACATGCTTAGGGTTTTGGATTTGTTTTTTCTTTTTCTCCTTGTGGGAAATTTTTCTTCGTGTTTGTTCCATTCTTTCCCAATAGTTGTTACCTTAGGAGATGCCAAGATGATGGCCTTCATCCAAGAAGGATCTGGAGGTGCTGGAAGGTGTCCAGAGAAGGGCCACAAGGATGAGCAGAGGGCTGGAGCTGTTCTGCTCTGAGGACAGACTGAGAGAGTTGGGGTTGTGCAGGCTGGAGAGGAGAAGGCTCCCAGGAGACCTTCTGGTGGCCTTCCAGGATCTGAAGGGGGCTCCAAGAAAGCTGGGGAGGGACTTTTGAGGGTGTGAGGGAGTGATAGGACTAGGGGGGAATGGAACAAAACTAGAAGTGGGGAGATTGAGATTGGATGTTAGGAAGAAGTTGTTCCCCATGAGGGTGGTGAGAGACTGGCAGAGGTTGCCCAGGGAGGTGGTGGAAGCCTCATCCCTGGAGGGTTTTGCAGCCAGGCTGGATGTGGCTGTGAGCAACCTGCTGTGGTGTGAGGTGTCCCTGCCCATGGCAGGAGGTTGAGACTGGCTAATCCTTGAGGTCCCTTCCAACCCCCACAGTTCTGTGATTCATAATGAGACACTTCAGTAGGAACTGTCAGGGGAGGGACAGACACCACTGACAACCTGTGAAACCCTGCAGAACAGAAGGAAGGTAACTGGCAGGGACCAGTAACAGCAAATCACAAGCCACAAGGGTGATTAGGGGACTTGAGCATCTCTCCTGGGAAGAGAGACTGAGAGCCCTGGAGCTGTTTAGTGTGGAGAAGAGAAGGCTGAGAGGGATCTGATCAATGTCTATCAATAGCTGAGGGGTGAGGGTCAAGTGGAGGGGGCCAGGCTCTTTTGGGTGGTGCACAGGAATAAGAGAAGGAACAATGGAGACAAACTTGAACAGAGGTTTCAGCTCATGAGGAGAGACTTCTTTCCAGTGAGGGTGGCAGAGGGCTGGAGCAGGCTGCCCAGAGAGATTGTGGAGTCTCCTTGTCTGGAGCCATTCCAAAGCCACCTGGATGCATTCCTGTGCAGACTACCCTGGGCGCTGGCTGCTCTGGCAGGGGGCTTGGACTGGCTGCTCTCTGCAGGTCCCTTCCAACCTCTAATATGCTGTGATACTGTGATTATCTCCATACCAGACCTCTCCTCCTCCTGCCCCTGTTTTTCAGGCTGAGCACTGATGCTGCATTGCTTCCACCTGTCTGCCCTGGTAGCAGGTGACGCGAGCTGGCAGGCAGAAAGAAAGAATTCAAGGGCACCTTCCAACAGCAGGATGGGGTTTTTTTCCTTGCCCTGTCCTGGC
>NW_026539332.1:0-33000 GCF_027791375.1 Indicator indicator | reverse complement strand
GGCCCTCAGATGTCTCTGTATGCCCCCTGAATGCGTCAGATGCCCCCAAGTTCCCCTTCGATGCCCTCAGACTCACCTTGAATGTAAACAGACCCCTTTAAGAGGGCTGGCTTCACTGACCAGTTCCAGAGCTTATCCTGCCCCTTTGTGTGGGGAGCAGCTCCACTGGGCTCTGTTCAGAGGTTTTTCCATTCAGATTAATAACAAACCAACCAACCACCCAACTAAACATAAAACCCTAACAAAAGAAACCACAACAAAAAGACCCTCAAAACACACAAAGGGAAATCTAGTTTTTTTAATTTTTAGATTGACATTTTGTATTTGTATTCCAAACCCCCATGTGGCTTTGCTTAGGGTTTACTTTTATATTCTAGAAGATGTTCTATGTAGTAGAGGAGGTACAGTGGGGGGTCTTTTTAAAAGCCTTTTTTCATAGAAATTAACACCCTTCATCGTCTAGAGAAATGGGGGTGCTAGGCAGTAGGTGTAGTGTTAGGTTAGGGTTAGTGGAGTTAGCTCTCAGGCAAGTGAGAGGTTTTCCTTAGGGTGGCTTATTTTTGTGGGTTTTTGTTGTGTGTATTTGTTTTTAAATTGAATGGCTACCAAATGGGGAATTTGGGGGCATCTGAAGAGTTCTGTGGGCATGTAGAGACATCTGGAGACTTCTGGAGGGGCTCCTGGGGAATTTTTAGTTGGATTTTTAGTCTTAGTGTTAGTTAAATTAGTTCTCTCAGCAAAGTGAGAATATCCTTCTCCCCAAAAGGACCCCAGCTCTGTCAAACTGGGCTACTTCAGACTTGGCCCAGCAGGGGCCAGCTCCCCTCAGTTCCTTTCGGACCCCTGGCCCCTCTGCTCTGCAGGAGGTTAGTGCCAACCTCTGCTGCTCTCTGGGGTTCTTCTGGGGCAGCTGCAGGACTCTTCCCTGGCACTGCTTGTGGGAGGGTTCCTGGACCTGGTGGCTGGCTGCCAGCCCTAAGGCTGTGTGGATCCATTGGTTGGGGGTTGGGCAGTGAGAAAATGAAATTACTTTCTATGGAAGTGGAATATTAGGGGCATCTAAAGGGTTCTGGGGGCGTCTGGAGGCTCTCCTGGGAGCTCCTTCATTTGGATTTTTAGGTAAGGGCTAGTTGGATTTTTTTCAGTTGAACCCTAACCCTAAAACACAAACTAAAAGTCCAAGTAACCCTAAAGCCCCAACCAAAAGGTCAACGAGCCGCAACCTTAAAGCTCCAAATAACCCCTGCCCTCTGAGTAACAGGCTGACTAAAAATCTCCTGGGAGACTCCAGAGGCCCCCAGATGCAGATATATGTGTCCCAGCTTCAGGGTGAGAGCAAGGAGGACAGTCTCTCTGTTGTCTCTGTCTTTTGTTCTGTGATACCATGTGAGGGTGGGCAACGATGCAGCAGAGGAGCAGGTGAGTGATGGATTGGGGTGGCCTCCGCAAAGGGCTGCTCACAGCTCTGACAGTTTGAAATGCCTGAACATTCTTGGAGAGGATTAAAAACCCTGGAAAACTGTAAGTATGAGTGTGAGGTGTTCCAGCAGAGAAAAAGCTCTCCTGATTATCTAGATGTTGCCAAATGGTAATAATTTTTGTGAAAAGGCTTTGAAACAACCCTCACTGTCTTTCCTCTAGTATCTAGAAAGGTGGCTTGAATATAAAAAGCACATCCAAAGTGGAGCCACAAGGGGTTTTGCGTATAATTAAAAAAAGCTCACAACACACAAAGCACAATCCCCTATTTTTGTTTTCCTAATTTGAATGGTAAAAGCTCTGAATAGAGGCCAGCTGAGATGCTTCCCACACTCAGAGGCAGAACAAGTTCTGTATCTGGCCAGTGTTGCTGCCCCTTTTAAGGGGGTCTGTTGGCATCCAAGGTGTGTCCGGAGGCATTGAACTGGAATGTGTGGGCATCTGAAGGGATCTGTGGGGCATAGAGAAGGATCTGGGGGCATCTGGAGGATCCTCTGGGGAATTTTTAGTTGGATTTTTGGGGTTAAGGTTAGTTGGATTGTTGGAGGAGGAGGAGTTCTTGCTGGATTGTTGCAGGAGGAGGAGTTGTTTCTGGATTGTTGGAGGAGGCGGAGGAGTTGTTTCTGGATTGTTGAAAGAGGCGGAGGAGTTGTTGCTGGATTGGTGGAGTAGGAGGCGGAGGAATTGTTGCTGGATTGTTGGAGGCGGAGGCGGAGGAGTTGTTGCTGGATTGTTGGAGGAGGTGGAGGAGGAGCTGTTGCTGGATTGTTGGAGGAGGAGGCGGAGGAGCTGTTGCTGGATTGTTGGAGGAGGTGGAGGAGGAGCTGTTGCTGGATTGTTGGAGGCGGCGGAGGAGGAGCTGTTGCTGGATTGTTGGAGGAGGCGGAGGAGGAGCTGTTGCTGGATTGTTGGAGGAGGCGGTGGCGGAGCTGTTGCTGGATTGTTGGAGCTGGGGAGGAGTTGTTGCTGGATCGTTGGAGGAGGCTGAGGAGGAGCTGTTGTTGCTGGATTGTTGGAGGAGGCGGCAGAGGAACTGTTTCTGGACTGTTGGAGGAGGGGGAGGAGGATCTGTCGTTGCTGGATTGTTGGAGGAGGCGGTGGAGAAGCTGTTTCTGGATTGTTGGAGGAGGAGGACGAGAGGTTGCTGGAGTGTTGGAGGAGGAGAGGAGTTTTTGCAGGATTGTTGGAGGAGGTGGAGGAGGAGCTGCTCTTGCTGGATTGTTGGAGGAGGATTTGGTGGATTGTTGGAGGAGGAGTCGTTGCTGCATTGTTGGAGGAGGAGTAGTCGTTGCTGCATTGTTGGAGGAGGAGTAGTCGTTGCTGCATTGTTGGAGGAGGAGGAGTCGTTGCTGCATTGTTGGAGGAGGAGGAGTCGTTGTTGCATTGTTGGAGGAGGAGGAGGAGTTGTTGCCTGATTGTTGGAGTAGGAGGAGTTGTTTCTGCATTGTTGGAGGAGGAGGAGGAGTTGTTGCCTGATTGTTGGAGGAGAAGGAGGAGTTGTTGCCTGATTGTTGGAGGAGAAGGAGGAGTTGTTCCTGCATTGTTGGAGGAGAAGGAGGAGTTGTTGCTGCATTGTTGGAGGAGAAGGAGGATGATTATTTTTAGCGGTATTGTTAGAGGAGGAGGAGTTGTTGCTGGATTGTTGGAGGAGGCGGCGGAGGAGCTGTCATTGCTGCATTGTTGGAGGAGGAAGTGGAGGAGCTGTTTTTGGATTGTTGTAGGAGGAGGACGAGAGGTTGCTGGATTGTAGGAGGAGGAGGAGTAGTTGCTGGATGTTGGAGGAGGAGGAGTTTTTGCTGGATTGTTGGAGGAGGGTGAGGAGGAGCTGCTGTTGCTGGATTGTTGGAGGAGGGTGAGGAGGAGCTGATGTTGCTCGATTGTTGGAGGAGGAGTTGTTGTTGCTGGGTTGTTGGAGGCGGCGGCGTAGGAGCTGTCATTGCTGGATTGTTGGAGGAGGAGTTTTTGGATTGTTGGAGGAGGAATTGTTTCTGGATTGCTGGAGGAGGAGGAGTTGTTGCTGCATTGTTGGAGGAGGAGGACGAGTAGTTGCTGGATGTTGGAGGAGGAGGAGGAGTTTTTGGTGGATTGTTGGAGGAGGAGGAGGAGGAGCTGTCTTTGCTGGATTGTTGGAGGAGGCGGGGGAGGAGCTGTGGCTGGATTGTTGCAGGAGGAGTTGTTGCTGGATTGTTGAAGGAGGAGGAGGAGTTGTTGCTTGATTGTTGGAGGAGGAGGAGGAGTTGTCGCTGGATTGTTGGAGGAGGAGGAGGAGTTGTCGCTGGATTGTTGGAGGAGGAGGAGGAGGAATTGTCGCTGGATTGTTGGAGGAGGAGGAGGAGGAATTGTCGCTGGATTGTTGGAGGAGGAGGAGGACATGTCGCTGAATAGTTGGAGGAGGAGGAGGAGGACTTGTCGCTGGATTGTTGGAGGAGGAGGAGGAGGGCTTGTCGCTGGATTGTTGGAGGAGGAGGATGAGGACTTGTCGCTGGATTGTTGAGGAGGAGGAGGAGATGTTGCTGGATTGTTGGAGGAGGAGGAGGAGGAGTTGTTGCTGGATTGTTGGAGGAGGAGGAGGACGTGTCACTGGATTGTTGGAGGAGGAGGAGGAGGAGTTGTCGCTGGATTGTTGGAGGAGGAGGAGGAGTTGTTGCTGGATTGTTGGAGGAGGTGTCAGAGAAGGAGTTGTGGCTGGATTTTTGGAGGAATCGGCAGAGGAAGAGTTGTTGCTGGATTTTTGGAGGAGGCGGCAGAGGAGGAGTTTTTACTGGATTGTTGGAGGAGGCGGTGTAGGAGCTGTTGTTGCTGGATTGTTGCAGGAGGTGGCAGAGGAGGAGTTGTTGCTGGATTGTTGGAGGCGGCGGCGGAGGAGCTGTTGGTGGATTTTTGAAGGAGGAATTGTTTCTGGATTGTTGGAGGAAGAGGAGTTGTTGCTGCATTGTGTGAGGAGGAGGAGTAGTTGTTGCCTGATTTTTGGAGGAGGATGAGTTTTTGACAGAGTGTTGGAGGAGGAGGAGTTGTTGCGGGATTGTTGGAGGAGGAGGAGCTGTTGTTGCTGTATTGTTGGAGGAGTAGGAGTTGTTGCTGGATTGTTGGAGGATGCGGCGGAGGCGCTGTTGTTGCTGGATTGTTGGAGGAGGTGGCGGAGGCGCCGTCGTTTCTGGATTGTTGGAGGAGGCGGAGGTGGTTTTGCTGGATTATTTGCGGAGGAGGAGGAGTTGTTGCTGGATTGTTGGAGCTGGAGGAAGAGGAATTGTTCTTGGATTGTTGGAGGAGAGAGGAGGAGAAGTTGTTGCTGGATTGTTCGAGGAGGAGGATTTGTTGCTGGATTGTTGGAGGAGGAGGAATAGTTGTTACTGGATTGTTGGAGGAGTAGGAGTAGTTGCTGGATGTTGGAGGAGGAGGAGTTTTTGCTGGATTGTTGGAGGAGGGTGAGGAGGAGCTGCTGTTGCTAGATTGTTGGAGGAGGAGTTGTTGTTGCTGGGTTGTTGGAGGCGGCGGCGTAGGAGCTGTCATTGCTGGATTGTTGGAGGAGGAGTTTTTGGATTGTTGGAGGAGGAATTGTTTCTGGATTGCTGGAGGAGGAGGAGTTGTTGCTGCATTGTTGGAGGAGGAGGAGGAGTTGTTGCTGCATTGTTGGAGGAGGAGGAGGAGTTGTTGCTGGATTGTTGGAGGAGGAGGACGAGTAGTTGCTGGATGTTGGAGGAGGAGGAGGAGTTTTTGGTGGATTGTTGGAAGAGGAGGAGGAGGAGTTGTCTTTGCTGGATTGTTGGAGGAGGAGGAGGACTTGTCGCTGGATAGTTGGAGGAGGAAGAGGAGGACTTGTCGCTGGATTGTTGGAGGAGGAGGATGAGGACTTGTCGCTGGAATGTTGGAGGAGGAGGAGAAGGAGTTGTTGCTGGATTGTTGGAGGAGGAGGAGGAGGAGGACGTGTCGCTGGATTGTTGGAGGAAGAGGAGGAGTTGTCGCTGGATTGTTGGAGGAGGAGCAGGAGTTGTTGCTGGATTGTTGGAGGAGGAGGAGGAGTTGTTGCTGGATTGTTTTAGGAGGTGTCAGAGAAGGAGTTGTGGCTGGATTTTTGGAGGAATCGGCAGAGGAAGAGTTGTTGCTGGATTTTTGGAGGAGGCGGCAGAGGAGGAGTTTTTACTGGATTGTTGGAGGAGGCGGCGGAGGAGGAGTTGTTGCTGGATTTTTGGAGGAGGCGGAAGAGGAGGAGTTGTTGCTGGATTGTTGGAGGAGGCGGTGTAGGAGCTGTTGTTGCTGGATTGTTGGAGGAGGCGGCAGAGGAGGAGTTGTTGCTGGATTTTTGGAGGAGGCGTCAGAGGAGGAGTTGTTGCTGGATTGTTGGAGGAGGCGGTGTAGGAGCTGTTGTTGCTGGATTGTTGGAGGAGGCGGCAGAGGAGGAGTTGTTGCTGGATTGTTGGAGGCAGTGGCGGAGGAGCTGTTGTGTGGATTTTTGGAGGAGGAATTGTTTCTGGGTTGTTGGAGGAGGAGGAGTTGTTGCTGCATTGTGTGAGGAGGAGGAGTAGGTGTTGCCTGATTTTTGGAGGAGGAGGAGTTTTTGCCGGAGTGTTGGAGGAGGAGGAGTTGTTGCGGGATTGTTGGAGGAGGAGGAGCTGTTGTTGCTGTATTGTTGGAGGAGTAGGAGTTGTTGCTGGATTGTTGGAGGATGCGGCGGAGGCGCTGTCGTTGCTGGATTGTTGGAGGAGGTGGCGGAGGCGCCGTCGTTTCTGGATTGTTGGAGGAGGCGGAGGTGGTTTTGCTGGATTATTAGCGGAGGAGGAGGAGTTGTTGCTGGATTGTTGGAGCTGGAGGAAGAGGAATTGTTCTTGGATTGTTGGAGGAGAGAGGAGGAGAAGTTGTTTGTGGATTGTTCGAGGAGGAGGATTTGTTGCTGGATTGTTGGAGGAGGAGGAATAGTTGTTACTGGATTGTTGGAGGAGTAGGAGTAGTTGCTGGATGTTGGAGGAGGAGGAGTTTTTGCTGGATTGTTGGAGGAGGGTGAGGAGGAGCTGATGTTGCTGGATTGTTGGAGGAGGAGTTGTTGTTGCTGGGTTGTTGGAGGCTGCGGCGTAGGAGCTGTCATTGCTGGATTGTTGGAGGAGGAGTTTTTGGATTGTTGGAGGAGGAATTGTTTCTGGATTGCTGGAGGAGGAGGAGTTGTTGCTGCATTGTTGGAGGAGGAGGAGGAGTTGTTGCTGCATTGTTGGAGGAGGAGGAGGAGTTGTTGCTGGATTGTTGGAGGAGGAGGACGAGTAGTTGCTGGATGTTGGAGGAGGAGGAGGAGTTTTTGGTGGGTTGTTGGAAGAGGAGGAGGAGGAGTTGTCTTTGCTGGATTGTTGGAGGAGGAGGAGGACTTGTCGCTGGATAGTTGGAGGAGGAGGATGAGGGCTTGTCGCTGGATTGTTGGAGGAGGAGGATGAGGACTTGTCGCTGGATTGTTGGAGGAAGAGGAGGACTTGTCGCTGGATTGTTGGAGGAGGAGGATGAGGGGTTGTCGCTGGATTGTTGGAGGAGGAGGATGAGGACTTGTCGCTGGATTGTTGGAGGAGGAGGAGAAGGAGTTGTCGCTGGATTGTTGGAGGAGGAGGAGAAGGAGTTGTTGCTGGATTGTTGGAGGAGGAGGAGGAGGACTTGTTGCTGGATTGTTGGAGGAGGAGGAGGACGTGTCGCTGGATTGTTGGAGGAGGAGGAGGAGTTGTTGCTGGATTGTTGGAGGAGGTGGAGGAGTTGTTGCTGGATTGTTTTAGGAGGTGTCAGAGAAGGAGTTGTGGCTGGATTTTTGGAGGAATCGGCAGAGGAAGAGTTGTTGCTGGATTTTTGGAGGAGGCGGAAGAGGAGGAGTTGTTGCTGGATTGTTGGAGGAGGCGGTGTAGGAGCTGTTGTTGCTGGATTGTTGGAGGAGGCGGCAGAGGAGGAGTTGTTGCTGGATTTTTGGAGGAGGCGGCAGAGGAGGAGTTGTTTCTGGATTGTTGGAGGAGGCGGTGTAGGAGCTGTTGTTGCTGGATTGTTGGAGGAGGCGGCAGAGGAGGAGTTGTTGCTGGATTGTTGGAGGCAGCGGCGGAGGAGCTGTTGGTGGATTTTTGGAGGAGGAATTGTTTCTGGGTTGTTGGAGGAGGAGGAGTTGTTGCTGCATTGTGTGAGGAGGAGGAGTAGGTGTTGCCTGATTTTTGGAGGAGGAGGAGTTTTTGCCGGAGTGTTGGAGGAGGATGAGTTGTTGCGGGATTGTTGGAGGAGGCGGCGGAGGAGCTGTCGTTGCTGGATTGTTGGAGGAGGGGCGGAGGAGTCGTTTCTGGATTGTTGGAGGAGGCGGAGGTGTTGTTGCTGGATTATTGCGGAGGAGGAGGAGTTGTTGCTGGATTGTTGGAGGAGGAGGAAGAGGAGTTGTTCTGGATTGTTGGAGGAGGAGGAGGAGAGTTGTTGCTGGATTGTTGGAGGAGGAGGAGGAGTTGTTGCTGGATTGTTGGAGGAGGAGGAGGAGTTGTTGCTGGATTGTTGGAGGAGGAGTTGTTGCTGGAGTTGTTGGAGGAGGCGGGGAGGAGCGTTGTTGCTGGATTGTTGGAGGAGGCGGAGGAGGAGCTGTCGTTGCTGGATTGTTGGAGGAGGTGGAGGAGGAGTTGTTGCTGGATTGTTGGAGGAGGAGGAGTTGTTGCTGGATTGTTGGAGGAGGAGGAGGAGTTGTTGCTGGATTGTTGGAGGAGGAGGAGGAGTTGTTGCTGGATTGTTGGAGGAGGAGGAGGAGTTGTTGCTGGATTGTTGGAGGAGGAGGAGTTGTTGCTGGATTGTAGGAGGAGGAGGAGGAGGTGTTGGTTGATTGTTGGAGGAGGAGGAGAGTTGTTGCTGGATTGTTGGAGGAGGAGGAGGATTTGTTGCTGGATTGTTGGAGGAGGAGGAGGAGTTGTTGCTGGATTGTTGGAGGAGGAGGAGGAGTTGTTGCTGGATTGTTGGAGGAGGAGGAGGAGTGTGTTGCTGGATTGTTGGAGGAGGAGGAGGAGCTGTTGCTGGATTGCTGGAGGAGGAGGAATAGATGTTGCTGGATTGTTGGAGGAGGAGGAGGCGTGGTTGCTGGATTGTTGGAGGAGGAGGAGGAGTTGTTGCTGGATTGTTGGAGGAGGAGGAGGAGTTGTTGCTGGATTGTTGGAGGAGGAGTTGTTGCTGGATTATTGAAGGAGGAGTTGTTGCTGGGTTGTTGGACGAGGTGGCGGAGGAGGAGTTGTTGCTAGATTGTTGGAGGAGGCGGCGAGGAGCTGTTGTTGCTGGAGTGTTGGAGGAGGCGGCGGAGGAGCTGTTGTTGCTGGATTGTTGGACGAGGAGGAGGGGGACTTGTTGCTGGATTGTTGGAGGAGGAGGAGGAGGAGTTGTTGCTGGATTGTTGGAGGAGGAGGAGGAGTTGTTGCTGGATTGTTGGAGGAGGAGGAGGAGTTGTTGTTGGATTGCTGGGGCAGGAGGAATAGATGTTGCTGGATTGGTGGAGGAGGAGGAATAGTTGTTGCTGGATTGTTGGAGCAGGAGGAGGCGTTGTTGCTGGATTGTTGGAGGAGGAGTTGTTGCTGGATTGTTGGAGGAGGAGGAGGAGTTGTTGCTGGATTGTTGGATGAGGAGGAGTAATTATCACTGGATTGTTGGAGGAGGAGGAGGAGGAGGAGTTGTTGCTGGATTGTTGAGGAGGAGGAGTTGTTGCTGGATTGTTGGAGGAGGAGGATAGTTGTTGCTGGATTGTTGGAGGAGTAGGAGTAGTTGCTGGATGTTGGAGGAGGAGGAGTTTTTGCTGGATTGTTGGAGGAGGGGAGGAGGAGCTGTGTTGCTGGATTGTTGGAGGAGGAGGAGTTGTTGCTGGATTGTTGGAGGAGGCGGCGTAGGAGCTGTATTGCTGGATTGTTGGAGGAGGAGGAGGAGGAGTTGTTGCTGGATTGTTGGAGGAGGAGGAGTTGTTGCTGGAGTGTTGGAGGAGGAGGAGGAGTTGTTGCTGGATTGTTGGAGGAGGAGGAGGAGTTTTTGCTGGATTGTTGGAGGAGGAGGAGAGTTGTTGCTGGATGTTGGAGGAGGAGGAGGAGTTTTTGCTGGATTGTTGGAGGAGGAGGAGGAGTTGTTGCTGGATTGTTGGATGAGGAGGAGGAGTAGTTGCTGGATTGTTGGAGGAGGAGAGGAGGACTTGTTGCTGGATTGTTGGAGGAGGAGGAGGACTTGTTGCTGGATTGTTGGAGGAGGAGGAGGAGTTGTTGCTGGATTGTTGGAGGAGGAGGAGGAGGACGTGTTGCTGGATTGTTGGAGGAGGAGGAGGAGTTGTTGCTGGATTGTTGGAGGAGGAGGAGGAGTTGTTGCTGGATTGTTGGAGGAGGAGGAGGAGTTGTTGCTGGATTGTTGTAGGAGGGAGAGAGGAGTTGTTGCTGGATTGTTGGAGGAGGCAGGAGGAGTTGTTGCTGGATTGTTGGAGGAGGCGGAGGAGGAGGTTTTGCTGGATTGTTGGAGCAGCGGGAGGAGGAGTTGTTGCTGGATTGTTGGAGGAGGAGGAGGAGGAGTTGTGGCTGGATTGTTGGAGGAGGAGGAATTGTTGCTGGATTGTTGGAGGAGGCGGCAGAGGAGGAGTTGTTGCTGGATTGTTGGAGGAGGCGTCAGAGGAGGAGTTTTTGCTGGAGTGTTGGAGGAGGCGGCGGAGGAGCTGTTGTTGCTGGATTGTTGGACGAGGCGGCAGAGGAGGAGTTGTTGCTGGATTGTTGGAGGAGGGCGGAGGAGCTGTTGTTGCTGGATTGTTGGATGAGGAGAGTTGTTTCTGGATTTTTGGAGGAGGAGGAGTTGTTGCTGCATTGTTGAGGAGGAGGAGTAGTGTTGCTGATTTTGGAGGAGGAGGAGTTTTTGCGGAGTGTTGGAGGAGGAGGAGTTGTTGCGGGATTGTTGGAGGAGGAGGAGTGTTGTTGCTGGATTGTTGGAGGAGGAGGAGTTGTTGCTGGATTGTTGGAGGATGCGGAGGAGGCGTTGTTGCTGGATTGTTGGAGGAGGGCGGAGGCGCGTCGTTGCTGGATTGTTGGAGGAGGCGGAGGAGTTGTTGCTGGATTGTTGGAGGAGGAGGAGGAGTTGTTGCTGGATTGTTGGAGGAGAAGGAGGAGTTGTTGCTGGATTGTTGGAGGAGGAGGAGGAGGAGGAGGAGTTGTTGCTGGATTGTTCGAGGAGGAGGATTTGTTGCTGGATTGTTGGAGGAGGAGGAATAGTTGTTACTGGATTGTTGGAGGAGTAGGAGTAGTTGCTGGATGTTGGAGGAGGAGGAGTTTTTGCTGGATTGTTGGAGGAGGGTGAGGAGGAGCTGTGTTGCTGGATTGTTGGAGGACGCGGAGGAGTTGTTGCTGGGTTGTTGGAGGAGGCGGCGTAGGAGCTGTCATTGCTGGATTGTTGGATGAGGAGTTGTTGGATTATTGGAAGAGTAATTGTTTCTGGATTGTTGGAGGAGGAGGAGTTGTTGCTGCATTGTTGGAGGAGGAGGAGGAGTTGTTGCTGCATTGTTGGAGGAGGAGGAGGAGTTGTTGCTGGATTGTTGGAGGAGGAGGACGAGTTGTTGCTGGATGTTGGAGGAGGAGGAGGAGTTGTTGGTGGATTGTTGGAAGAGGAGGAGGAGGAGTTGTCTTTGCTGGATTGTTGGAGGAGGAGGAGGACTTGTCGCTGGATAGTTGGAGGAGGAGGAGGAGGAGTTGTTGCTGGATTGTTGGAGGAGGAGGAGGAGGAGTTGCTGCTGGATTGTTGGAGGAGGAGGAGGAGGAGTTGTTGCTGGATTGTTTGAGGAGGAGGAGGAGGAGTTGTTGCTGGATTGGTGGAGGAGGAGGAGGAGTTGTTGCTGGATTGTTGGAGGAGGAGGAGGAGTTGTTGCTGGATTGTTGGAGGAGGAGGAGGAGTTGTTGCTGGATTGTTGGAGGAGGTGCAGAGAGGAGTTGTTGCTGGATTGTTGGAGGAGGAGGAGGAGTTGTTGTGGATTGTTGGAGGAGGCGGCAGAGAGGAGTTGTTGCTGGATTGTTGGAGGAGGCGGTGGAGGAGGAGTTGTTGCTGGATTGTTGGAGGAGGAGGAGGAGTTGTTGCTGGATTGTTGGAGGAGGCGGCGTAGGAGCTGTTGTTGCTGGATTGTTGGAGGAGGCGGCAGAGGAGGAGTTGTTGCTGGATTGTTGGAGGAGGAGCTGTTGTTGCTGGATTGTTGGAGGAGGCGGTGTAGGAGCTGTTGCTGCTGGATTGTTGGAGGAGGCGGCCGAGGAGGAGTTGTTGCTGGATTGTTGGAGGCAGCGGCGGAGGAGCTGTTGCTGGATTGTTGTAGGCGGAGGAGGAGGAGTTGTTGCTGGATTGTTGGAGGAGGAGGAGGAGGAGTTGTTGCTGGATTGTTGGAGGAGGAGGAGTTGTTGCTGGATTGTTGGAGGAGGGAGGAGTTGTTGCTGGATTGTTGGAGGAGGAGGAGGAGTTGTTGCTGGATTGTTGGAGGAGTAGGAGTTGTTGCTGGATTGTTGGAGGAGGAGGAGGAGTGTGTTGCTGGATTGTTGGAGGAGGCGGAGGAGTTGTTGCTGGATTGTTGGAGGAGGAGGAGGAGTTGTTGCTGGATTGTTGGAGGAGGAGGAGGAGTTGTTGCTGGATTGTTGGAGGAGGAGGAGGAGATTGTTGCTGGATTGTTGGAGGAGGAGGAGGAGAGTTGTTGCTGGATTGTTGGAGGAGGAGGATTGTTGCTGGATTGTTGGAGGAGGAGGAGAGTAGTTTCTGGATTGTTGGAGGAGGAGGAGTTGTTGCTGCATTGTGTGAGGAGGAGGAGGAGTTGTTGCCTGATTTTTGGAGGAGGAGGACTTGTTGCTGGATTGTTGGAGGAGGAGGAGGAGTTGTTGCTGGATTTTTGGAGGAGGCGGAGGAGGATCTGGATTGTTGGAGGAGGACGAGGAGTTGTTGCTGGATTGTTGTAGGAGGAGGAGGAGTTGTTGCTGGATTGTTGGAGGAGGAGGAGGAGTTGTTGCTGGATTGTTGGAGGAGGAGGAGGAGTTGTTGCTGGATTGTTGGAGGAGGAGGAGGAGTTGTTGCTGGATTGTTGGAGGAGGAGGAGGAGATGTTGCTGGATTGTTGGAGGAGGAGGAGGAGTTGTTGCTGGATTGTTGGAGGAGGAGGAGGAGTTGTTGCTGGATTGTTGGAGGAGGCGGTGGAGGAGCTTGTTGCTGGATTGTTGGAGGAGGAGGAGGAGGAGTGTTGCTGGATTGTTGGAGGAGGAGGAGGAGTTGTTGCTGGATTGTTGGAGGAGGAGGAGGAGGAGTTGTTGCTGGATTGTTGGAGGAGGAGGAGGAGTTGTTGCTGGATTGTTGGAGGAGGAGGAGGAGGAGTTGTTGCTGGATTGGTGGAGGAGGAGGAGGAGGAGCTGCTGTTGCTGGATTGTTGGAGGAGGTGGAGGAGGAGTTGTTGCTGGATTGTTGGAGGAGGAGGAGGAGTTGTTGCTGGATTGTTGGAGGAGGAGGAGGTGTTGTTGCTGGATTGTTGGAGGAGGAGGAGGAGTTGTTGCTGGATTGTTGGAGGAGAGAGGAGTTGTTGCTGGATTGTTGGAGGAGGCGGAGGAGTTGTTGCTGGATTGTTGGAGGAGGGAGGAGGAGCTTGTTGCTGGATTGTTGGAGGAGGGAGAGGAGGAGTTGTTGCTGGATTGTTGGAGGAGGCGGAGGAGGAGTTGTTGCTGGATTGTTGGAGGAGGCGGAGAGGAGCAGTTGTTGCGGGATTGTTGGAGGAGGAGGAGGAGGAGGAGGAGTTGTTGTTGGATTGTTGGAGGAGGAGGAGGAGTTGTTGCTGGATTGTTGGAGGAGCGAGGAGTTGTTGCTGGATTGTTGGAGGAGGAGGAGGAGTTGTTGCTGGATTGTTGGAGGAGGAGGAGTGTTGTTGCTGGATTGTTGGAGGAGGAGGAGGAGTTGTTGCTGGATTGTTGGAGGAGCGGAGGTGTTGTGGCTGGATTGTTGGAGGAGCTAGGAGTTGTTGCTGGATTGTTGGAGGAGGTGGAGGAGGAGCTGTTGTTGCTGGATTTTTGTAGGAGGCGGAGGAGGTGCTGTTGCTGGATTTTTGAAGGAGGCGGCATAGGAGCTGTTGTTGCTGGATTGTTGGAGGAGGCGGCGAGGAGGAGTTGTTGCTGGATTGTTGGAGGAGGCGGGGAGGAGCTGTTGCTGGATTGTTGGATGAGGAGTGGAATTATTACTGGATTTTTGGAGGAGGAGGAGTAGTTGTTGCTGGATTGTTGGAGGAGGAGGAGGAGGAGTTGTTGCTGGATTGTTGGAGGAGGAGGAGTGTTGTTGCTGGATTGTTGGAGGAGGAGGAGAGGACTTGTTGCTGGATTGTTGGAGGAGGAGGAGTTGTTGCTGGATTGTTGGAGGAGGTGGAGAGGATTGTTGCTGGATTTTTGTAGGAGGAGGAGGAGTTGTTGCTGGATTGTTGGAGTATGAGGAGGAGGACTTGTTGCTGGATTGTTTGAGGAGGAGGAGGAGGAGCTGATGTTGCTGCATTGTTGGAGGAGGAGTTGTTGCTGGATTGTTGGTGGAGGCGGAGGTGTTGTTGCTAGATTGTTGGAGGAGGGGAGAGGAGCTGCTGTTGCTGGATTGTTGGAGGAGGTGGCAGAGGAGGAGTTGTTGCTGGATTGTTGGAGGAGGCGGAGGAGGAGTTGTTGCTGGATTGTTGGAGGAGGCAGAAGAGGAGGAGTTGTTGCTGGATTGTTGGAGGAGGAGGAGGAGGAGGACTTGTTGCTGGATTGTTGGAGGAGGAGGAGGAGTTGTTGCTGGACTGTTGGAGGACCCGGTGTTGTTGCTGGATTTTTGGAGGAGGAGGAGTTGTTGCTGGATTGTTGGAGGACGCGGAGTTGTTGTTGCTGGATTTTTGGAGGAGGAGGAGGAGTTGTTGCTGGATTGTTGGAGGACGCGGAGGTGTTGTGGCTGGATTGTTGGAGGAGCACTAGGAGTTGTTGGTGGATTGTTGGAGGAGGTGGAGGAGGAGCTGTTGTTGCTGGATTGTTGGAGGAGGCGGAGGAGGTGCTGTTGCTGGATTTTTGAAGGAGGCGGCATAGGAGCTGTTGTTGCTGGAGTGTTGGAGGAGGCGGTGGAGGAGATGTTGCTGGAATGTTGGAGGAGGCGGTGGAGGAGCTGTTGCTGGATTGTTGGACGAGGAGTTGGAATTATTACTGGATTTTTGGAGGAGTAGGAGTAGTTGTTGCTGGATTGTTGGAGGAGGAGGAGGAGGAGTTGTTGCTGGATTGTTGGAGGAGGAGGAGTGTTGTTGCTGGATTGTTGGAGGAGGAGGAGAAGGACTTGTTGCTGGATTGTTGGATGAGGAGGAGTTGTTGCTGGATTGTTGGAGGAGGAGGAGTAGGACTTGTTGCTGGATTGTTGGAGGAGGAGGAGGAGGACTTGTTGATGGATTGTTGGAGGAGGAGGAGGACTTGTTGCTGGATTGTTGGAGGAGGAGGAGGAGGAATTGTTGCTGGATTGTTGGAGGAGAAGGAGTTGTTGCTGGGTTGTTGGAGGAGGCGGAGGTGTTGTTGCTGGATTGTTGGAGGGGGAGGAGGAGCTGTGTTGCTGGATTGTTGGAGGAGGGCAGAGGAGGAGTTGTTGCTGGATTGTTGGAGGAGGCGGAAGAGGAGGAGTTGTTGCTGGATTGTTGGAGGAGGCAGAAGAGGAGGAGTTGTTGCTGGATTGTTGGAGGAGGCGGCAGAGGAGGAGTTGTTGCTGGATTGTTGGAGGAGGAGGAGGAGTAGTTGTTGCTGGATTGTTGGAGGAGGAGGAGGAGGAGTTGCTGCTGGATTGTTGGAGGAGGTGGCGGAGGAGCTGTTGTTGCTGGATTGTTGGAGGTGGAGGAGGAGGAGTTGTTGCTGGATTGTTGGAGGAGTAGGAGTAGTTGTTACTGGATTGTTGGAGTTGGAGGAGGAATTGTTGCTGGATTGTTGGAGGTGGAGGAGGAGGAGTTGTTGCTGAATTGCTGGAGGAGGAGGAAGAGGAGTTGGTGATGGATTGTTGGAGGAGGAGGAGGAGGACTTGTTGCTGGATTGTTGGAGGAGGAGGAAGAGGAGTTGTTGCTGGATTGTTGGAGGAGGAGGAGGAGGACTTGTTGCTGGATTGTTGGAGGAGGAGGAAGAGGAGGTGTTGCTGGATTGTTGGAGGAGGAGGAAGACGAGTTGTTGCTGGATTGCTGGAGGACGCGCAGGTGTTGTTGCTGGATTGTTGGAGGAGTAGGAGGAGTTTTTGGATTGTTGGAGGAGGCGGTGTATGAGCTGTTGTTGCTGGATTGTTGGAGGAGGTGCTGTAGGAGCTGTTGTTGCTGGATTGTTGGAGGAGGTGGTGTAGGAGCAGTTGTTGCTGGATTGTTGGATGAGGCCGAGGAGGAGCTCTTGGTGGCGGATTGTTGGAGGAGGCGGTAGAGGAGGAGTTGTTGCTGGATTGTTGGAGGAGGCGTCAGAGGAGGAGTTGTTGCTGGATTGTTGGAGGAGGCGTCAGAGGAGGAGTTGTTGCTGGAGTGTTGGAGGAGGTGGCAGAGGAGGAGTTGTTGCTGGATTGTTGGAGGAGGAGGAGGAGTTGTTGCTGGATTGTTGGATGAGGAGGAGGAGTTTTTGCTGGATTGTTGGAGGAGGAGGAATTGTTGCTGGATTGTTGGAGGAGGAGGAGGAGTAGTTGTTGCTGGATTGTTGGAGCAGGGGGAGGAGGAGTTGTTGCTGGATTGTTGGAGGAGGCGGCGGAGGAGCTGTTGTTGCTGGATTGTTGAAGGAGGAGGACGAGTAGTTGTTAGCTGGATTGTTGGAGGAGGCGCAGAGGAGGAGTTGTTACTGGATTGTTGGAGGAGGAGCAGGAGGAGTTGTTGCTGGAGTGTTGGAGGAGGAGGAGAGGAGTTGTTGCTGGATTGTTGGAGGAGTGGGAGGAGGAGTTGTTGCTGGATTGTTGGAGGAGGCGGCGGAGGAGCTGTTATTGCTGGATTGTTGGAGGAGGAGGAGGAGTTGTTGCTGGATTGTTGGAGGAGGAGGAGGAGTTGTTGCTGGATTGTTGGAGGAGGAGGAGGTGTTGTTGCTGGGTTGTTGGAGGAGGCGGCAGAGGAGGAGTTGTTGCTGGATTGTTGGAGGATGCGGCAGAGGAGGAGTTGTTGCTGGATTGTTGGAGGAGGCGGTAGGAGGAGTTGTTGCTGGATTGTTGGAGGAGGGTCAGGAGGAGTTGTTGCTGGATTGTTGGAGGATGCGGCGGAGGAAGAGTTCTTGCTGGATTGTTGGAGGAGGAGGAGGAGGAGTTTTTGCTGGATTGTTGGAGGATGCGGCATAGGAGCTGTTGTTGCTGGATTGTTTAAGGAGAAGGACGAGTAGTTGTTACTGGATTGTTGGAGGAATAGGAGTAGTTGTTGCTGGATTGTTGGAGGAGTTGGAGGAGTTGTTGCTGGATTGTTGGAGGAGGAGGAGGAATTGTTGCTGGATTGTTGGAGGTGGAGGAGGAGGAGTTGTTGCTGGATTGCTGGAGGAGGAGGACGAATAGTTGTTGCTGGATTGGTGGAGGAGGAGGAATAGTTGTTGCTGGATTGTTGGAGGAGGAGGAGGCGTTGTGGCTGGATTGTTGGAGGAGGAGTTGTTGCTGGATTGTTGCAGGAGGAGGAGGAGTTGTTGCTGGATTGTTGGAGGAGGAGGAGGAGTTGTTGCTGGATTGTTGGAGGAGGAGGAGGAGGAGTTGTTGCTGGATTGTTGGAGGAGGAGGAGGAGGAGTTGTTGCTGGATTGTTGGAGGAGGAGGAGGAGGAGTTGTTGCTGGATTGTTGGAGGAGGAGGTGGAGGAGTTGTTGCTGGATTGTTGGAGGCGGAGGAGGAGTTGTTGCTGGATTGTTGGAGGACGCAGAGGTGTTGTTGCTGGATTGTTGGAGGAGGACGAGGAGTTGTTGCTGGATTGTTGGAGGAGGTGGAGGAGGAGCTGCTGTTGCTGGATTGTTGGAGGAGGCGGTGTAGGAGCTGTTGTTGCTGGATTGTTGGAGGAGGCGGCATAGGAGCTGTTGTTGCTGTATTTTTGGAGCAGGCGGTAGAGGAGGAGTCGTTGCTGGACTTTTGGAGGAGACGGCAGAGGAGGAATTGTTGCTGGAGAGTTGCAGGAGGCGACGGAGTAGCTGTTGCTGGATTGTTGGATGAGGAGGTGGAATTATTGGATTTTTGGAGGCGTAGGAGTAGTTGTTGCTGGATTGTTGGAGGAGGAGGAGGAGGACTTGTTGCTGGATTGTTGGAGGAGGAGGAGGAGTTGTTGCTGGATTGTTGGAGGAGGAGGAGGAGGAATTGTTGCTGGATTGTTGGAGGAGAAGGAGTTGTTGCTCGGTTGTTGGAGGATGCGGAGGTGTTGTTGCTGGATTGTTGACGGTGGTGGAGGAGGAGCTGCTGTTGCTGGATTGTTGGAGGAAGCAGCAGAGGAGGAGTTGTTGCTGGATTGTTGGAGGAGGCGGCAGAGGGGGAGTTGTTGCTGGATTGTTGGAGGAGGCGGCAGAGGAGGAGTTTTTGCTGGATTGTTGGATGAGGAGGAGTAATTATTACTGGATTTTTGGAGGAGGAGGAGGAGGAGTTGTTGCTGGATTGTTAGAGGAGGAGGAGTTGTTGCTGGATTGTTGGAGGAGGAGGAGGAGGAGTTGTTGCTGGATTGTTGGAGGAGGAGGAGGAGGAGTTGTTGCTGGACTGTTGGAGGAGGAGGAGGAGTTGTTGCTGGATTGTTGCAGGAGGAGGAGGAGTTGTTGCTGGATTGTTGGAGGAGGAGGAGGAGTTGTTGCTGGATTGTTGGAGGAGGACGAGGAGTTGTTGGTGGATTGTTGCAGAAGGAGGAGGAATTTCTGGATTGTTGGATGAGGCGGCGTAGGAGCTGTTGTTGCTGGATTGTTGGAGGAGGCGGTGTAGGAGCTTTTTTTGCTGGATTGTTGGAGGAGGCGGTGTAGGAGCTTTTTTTGCTGGATTGTTGAAGGAGGCGGCGGAGGACCTGTTGTTGCTGGATTGTTGGAGAAGGCCGAGGAGGAGCTCTTGGTGCTGGATTGTTGGAGGTGGTGTCAGAGGAGGAGTTGTTGCTGGAGTGTTGGAGGTGGTGGCAGAGGAGGAGTTGTTGCTGGATTGTTGGAGGAGGCGTCGGAGGAGCTGTTGTTGCTGTATTGTTGGAGGAGGAGGCGGAGTTGTTGCTGGATTGTTGGAGGAGGAGGAGTTGTTGCTGGATTGTTGGAGGAGGAGGAGGAGTTTTTGCTGGATTGTTGGATGAGGAGGAGGAGTTTTTGGTGGATTGTTGGAACAGGAGGAGGAGGAGTTGTTGCTGGATTGTTGGAGAAGGCGGTGGAGGAGCTGTTGTTGCTGGATTGTTGGAGGTGGAGGAGTAGTTGTTACTGGATTGTTGGAGCAGTAGGAGTATTTGTTACTGGATTTTTGGAGGTGGAGGAGGAATTGTTGCTGGATTGTTGGAGGTGGAGGAGGAGGAGTTGTTGCTGGATTGTTGGAGGTGGAGGAGGAGTAGATGTTGCTGGATTGTTGGAGGAGGAGGAGGCGTTGTGGCTGGATTGTTGGAGGAGGAGGTGTTGCTGGATTGTTGCAGGAGGAGGAGGAGTTGTTGCTGGATTGTTGGAGGAGGAGGAGGAGTTGTTGCTGGATTGTGGGAGGAGGAGGAGGAGGAGTTGTTGCTGGATTGTTGGAGGAGGAGGAGGAGGAGGACTTGTTGCTGGATTGTTGGAGGAGGAGGAGGAGTTGTTGCTGGACTGTTGGAGGAGGAGGGTGTTGTTGCTGGATTGTTGGAGGAGGAGGAGGAGTTGTTGCTGGATTGTTGGAGGAGCGAGGAGTGTTGTTGCTGGATTGTTGGAGGAGGAGGAGGAGTTGTTGCTGGATTGTTGGAGGATGCGGTGGAGGAGCTGTTGTTGCTGGATTGTTGGAGGAGGAGGAGGAGTTGTTGCTGGATTGTTGGAGGATGTGGTGGAGGAGCTGTTGTTGCTGGATTGTTGGAGGAGGCGGTGTAGGAGCTGTTGTTGCTGGATTTTTGAAGGAGGCGGCATAGGAGCTGTTGTTGCTGGATTGTTGGAGGAGGCGGTGGAGGAGATGTTGCTGGATTGTTGGACGAGGAGTTGGAATTATTACTGGATTTTTGGAGGAGTAGGAGTAGTTGTTGCTGGATTGTTGGAGGAGGAGGAGGAGGAGTTGTTGCTGGATTGTTGGAGGAGGAGGAGTTGTTGTTGCTGGATTGTTGGAGGAGGAGGAGAAGGACTTGTTGCTGGATTGTTGGATGAGGAGGAGTTGTTGCTGGATTGTTGGAGGAGGAGGAGTTGGACTTGTTGCTGGATTGTTGGAGGAGGAGGAGGAGGACTTGTTGATGGATTGTTGGAGGAGGAGGAGGACTTGTTGCTGGAGTGTTGGAGGAGGAGGAGGAATTGTTGCTGGATTATTGGAGGAGAAGGAGTTGTTGCTTGGTTGTTGGAGGATGCGGAGGTGTTGTTGCTAGATTGTTGGCGGTGGTGGATGAGGAGCTGCTGTTGCTGGATTGTTGGAGGAGGTGGCAGAGGAGGAGTTGTTGCTGGATTGTTGGAGGAGGCGGAAGAGGAGGAGTTGTTGCTGGATTGTTGGAGGAGGCAGAAGAGGAGGTGTTGCTGGATTGTTGGAGGAGGAGGAGGAGTAGTTGTTGCTGGATTGTTGGAGGAGGAGGAGGAGGAGTTGTTGCTGGATTGTTGGAGGAGGTGGAGGAGGAGCTGTTGTTGCTGGATTGTTGGAGGAGGCAGCTGAGGAGCTGTTGTTGCTGGATTGTTGGAGGTGGAGGACGAATAGTTGTTACGGGATTGTTGGAGGAGGAGGAGGAATTGTTGCTGGATTGTTGGAGGTGGAGGAGGAGGAGCTGTTGCTGGATTGCTGGAGGAGGAGGAGGAGGAGTTGGTGCTGGATTGTTGGAGGAGGAGGAGGAGGACTTGTTGCTGGATTGTTGGAGGAGGAGGAGAAGTAGTTGTTGGTGGATTTTTGGAGGAGAAGGAATTGTTGCTGGATTGCTGGAGGACGCGGAGGTGTTGTTGCTGTATTGTTGGAGGAGGATGAGGAGTTGTTGGTGGATTGTTGGAGGACGCGCAGGTGTTGTTGCTGGATTGTTGGAGGAGGAGGAGGAGTTGTTGTGGATTGTTGGAGGAGGCGGGAGGAGCTGTTGTTGCTGGATTGTTGGAGGAGGCGGCGTAGGAGCTGTTGTTGCTGGATTGTTGGAGGAGGCGGTGGAGGAGCAGTTGTTGCTGGATTGTTGGAGGAGGCGAGGAGGAGCTTTGGTGCTGGATTGTTGGAGGAGGAGGGGGAGATGTTGCTGGATTGATGAAGGAGGAGGTGTTGTTGCTGGATTGTTGTAGGAGGAGGAGGAGTATTTGCTGGATTGTTGGAGGAGGTGGAGGAGTTGTTGATGGATTGTTGGATTAGGAGGAGGAGGATTTGTTGCTTGATTTTTGGATGAGGAGGAGGAGTTTTTGCTGGATTGTAGGAGGAGGAGGAATTGTTTCTGAATTGTTGGAGGAGGAGGAGGAGTAGTTGTTGCTGGATTGTTGGAGCAGGAGGAGGAGGAGTTGTTGCTGGAGTGTTGGAGGAGGCGGCGGAGGAGCTGTTGTTGCTGGATTGTTGGAGGAGGAGGACGAGTAGTTGTTAGTGGATTGTTGGAGGAGGCGCCAGAGGAGGAGTTGTTACTGGATTGTTGGAGGAGGAGAAGGAGGAGTTGTTGCTGGAGTGTTGGAGGAGGAGGAGAAGGAGCTGTTGCTGGATTGTTGGAGGAGTGGGAGGAGGAGTTGTTGCTGGATTGTTGGAGGAGGCGGCGGAGGAGCTGTTGTTGCTGGATTGTTGGAGGAGGAGGACGAGTAGTTGTTACTGGATTGTTGGAGGAGTAGGAGTAGTTGTTACTGGATTGTTGGAGGAGGAGGAGGAGTTGTTGCTGGATTGTTGGAGGAGGCGGCAGAGGAGGAGTTGTTGCTGGATTGTTGGAGGATGCGGCAGAGGAGGAGTTGTTGCTGGATTGTTGGAGGAGGCGGTAGAGGAGGAGTTGTTGCTGGATTGTTGGAGCAGGGGCACGAGGAGTTGTTGCTGGATTGTTGGAGGATGCGGCGGAGGAAGAGTTCTTGCTGGATTGTTGGAGGAGGAGGAGGAGGAGTTTTTGCTGGATTGTTGGAGGATGCGGCATAGGAGCTGTTGTTGCTGGATTGTTGTAGGAGGAGGAGGAGTAGTTGTTGCTGGATTGTTGGAGGTATAGGAGTAGTTGTTACTGGATTTTTGGAGGAGGAGGAGGAGGAGTTGTTGCTGGATTGTTGGAGGAGGAGAAGGAATTGTTGCTGGATTGTTGGAGCTGGAGGAGGAGGAGTTGTTGCTGGATTGCTGGAGGAGGAGGAATAGATGTTGCTGGATTGGTGGAGGAGGAGGAATAGTTGTTGCTGGATTGTTGGAGGAGGAGGAGGCGTTGTTGCTGGATTGTTGGAGGAGGAGTTGTTGCTGGATTGTTGCAGGAGGAGGAGGAGTTGTTGCTGGATTGTTGGAGGAGGAGGAGGAGTTGTTGCTGGATTGTGGGAGGAGGAGGAGTTGTTGCTGGATTGTTGGAGGAGGAGGAGGAGGAGTTGTTGCTGGATTGTTGGAGGAGGAGGAGGAGGAGTTGTTGCTGGATTGTTGGAGGAGGAGGAGGAGGAGTTGTTGCTGGATTGTTGGAGGAGGAGGAGTTGTTACTGGATTGTTGCAGGCGTTGGAGGAGTTGTTGCTGGATTGTTAGAGGACGCAGAGGTGTTGTTGCTGGATTGTTGGAGGAGGACGAGGAGTTGTTGCTGGATTGTTGGAGGAGGTGGAGGAGGAGCTGTTGTTGCTGGATTTTTGTAGGAGGAGGAGGAGTTGTTGATGGATTGTTGGAGTATGAGGAGGAGGACTTGTTGCTGGATTGTTTGAGGAGGAGGAGGAGGAGTAGTTGCTGGAGTGTTGGAGGAGGCGACGGAGGAGCTGTTGCTGGATTGTTGGATGAGTAGGAGGAATTATTATTGGATTTTTGGACGAGTAGGAGTAGTTGTTGCTGGATTGTTGGAGGAGGAGGAGGAGGACTTGTAGCAGGATTGTTGGAGGAGGAGGAAGAGGAGTTTTTGCTGGATTGTTGGAGGAGGAGGTGGAGGAATTTTTGCTGGATTGTTGGAGGAGAAGAAGTTGTTGCTCGGTTGTTGGAGGATGCGGAGGTGTTGTTGCTGGATTGTTGGGAGTGGTGGCTGAGGAGCTGCTGTTGCTGGATTGTTGGAGGAGGCGGCAGAGGAGGAGTTGTTGCTGGATTGTTGGAGGAGGCGGCAGAGGAGGAGTTGTTGCTGGATTGTTGGAGGAGGAGGAGGATTTGTTGCTGGATTGTTGGAGGAGGAGGAGGAGTTGTTGCTGGATTGTTGGAGGAGGAGGAGGAGGAGGAGTTGTTGCTGGATTGTTGGAGGAGGAGGAGGAGGACTTGTTGCTGGATTGTTGGAGGAGGAGGAAGAGGAGTTTTTGCTGGATTGTTGGAGGAGGAGGAGGAGTAGTTGTTGGTGGATTGTTGGAGGAGGACGAGGAGTTGTTGGTGTATTGTTGCAGAAGGAGGAGGAGTTTCTGGATTGTTGGAGGAGGCGGTGTAGGAGCTGTTGTTGCTGGATTGTTGGAGGAGGCGGTGTAGGAGCTGTTGTTGCTGGATTGTTGAAGGAGGCGGCGGAGGACTGTTGTTGCTGGATTGTTGGAGGAGGCGAGGAGGAGCTTGTTGCTGGATTGTTGGAGGAGGCGCAGAGGAGGAGTTGTTGCTGGATTGTTGGAGGGGGCAGAGGAGGAGTTGTTGCTGGATTGTTGGAGGAGGCGGGAGGAGCTGTTGTTGCTGGATTGTTGGAGGAGGCGGCGGAGTTGTTGCTGGATTGTTGGAGGAGGAGGAGTTGTTGCTGGATTGTTGGAGGAGGAGGAGGAGTTGTTGCTGGATTGTTGGAGGTGGAGGAGGAGTTGTTGCTGGATTGTTGGAGAGGAGGAGGAGGAGTTGTTGCTGGATTGTTGGATGAGGCGGAGGAGGAGTTGTTGCTGGATTGTTGGAGGAGGCGGCGGAGTTGTTGCTGGATTGTTGGAGGAGGAGGAGTATTGTTGCTGGATTGTTGGAGGAGGAGGAGGAGTTGTTGCTGGATTGTTGGAGGAGGAGGAGGAGGAGTTGTTGCTGGATTGTTGGAGGAGGAGGAGGAGTAGTTGTTGCTGGATTGTTGGAGGAGCTGGAGGAGTTTTTGCTGGATTTTTGGAGGAGGAGGAGGAGTTGTTGCTGGATTGTTGGAGGAGGAGGAATTGTGGCTGGATTGTTGGAGGAGGGGGAATTGTTGCTGGATTGTTGGAGGAGGCAGCAGAGGAGGAGTTGTTGCTGGATTGTTGGAGGAGGAGGAGGAGTTGTTGCTGGATTGTTGGAGGAGGAGGAGGAGTTGTTGCTGGATTGTTGGAGGAGGAGGAGGAGTTGTTGCTGGATTGTTGGAGGAGGAGGAGGAGTTGTTGCTGGATTGTTGGAGGAGGAGAGGAGGAGTTGTTGCTGGATTGTTGGAGGAGGGGAGGAGGAGTTGTTGCTGGATTGTTGGAGGAGGGGAGGAGGAGTTGTTGCTGGATTGTTGGAGGAGGAGGAGGAGTTGTTGCTGGATTGTTGGAGGAGGAGGAGTTGTTGCTGGATTGTTGGAGGAGGAGGAGGAGTTTTTGCTGGATTGTTGGAGGAGGAGGAGGAGTCGTTGCTGGATTGTTGGATTAGGAGGAGGAGGATTTTTTGCTGGATTGTTGGATGAGGAGGAGGAGATTTTCTGGATTGTTGGAGGAGGAGGAGGAGTTGTTGCTGGATTGTTGGAGGAGGAGGAGGAGTTGTTGCTGGATTGTTGGAGGAGGCAGCGTAGGAGGTGTTGTTGCTGGATTGTTGGAGGAGGAGGAGGAGTTGTTGCTGGATTGTTGGAGGAGGGGAGGAGGAGTTGTTGCTGGATTGTTGGAGGAGGCGGAGGAGGAGTTGTTGCTGGATTGTTGGAGGAGGAGGAGGAGTGTTGTTGCTGGATTGTTGGAGGAGGCGAGGAGGAGTTGTTGCTGGATTGTTGGAGGAGGCGGAGGAGGAGTTGTTGCTGGATTGTTGGAGGAGGGAGGAGGAGTTGTTGCTGGATTGTTGGAGGAGGAGGAGGAGTTGTTGCTGGATTGTTGGAGGAGGAGGAGGAGTTGTTGCTGGATTGTTGGAGGAGGAGGAGGAGTTGTTGCTGGATTGTTGGAGGAGGAGGAGGAGTTGTTGCTGGATTGTTGGAGGAGGAGGAGGAGGAATTGTGGCTGGATTGTTGGAGGAGGAGGAATTGTTGCTGGATTGTTGGAGGAGGCGGCAGAGGAGGAGTTGTTGCTGGATTGTTGGAGGAGGAGGAGGAGGAGTTGTTGCTGGATTGTTGGAGGAGGCAGCTGAGGAGCTGTTGCTGGATTGTTGGAGGAGGAGGATGAGTAGTTGTTGCTGGATTGTTGGAGCAGGATTAGGAGGAGTTGTTGCTGGATTGTTGGAGGAGGCAGTGTAGGAGCTGTTGTTGCTGGATTGTTGGAGGAGGAGGAGGAGTTGTTGCTGGATTGTTGGAGGATGCTGACTTGTTGCGGGATTTTTGGAGGAGGAGGAGGAGGAGTTGTTGCTGGATTGTTGGAGGACGCGGAGGAGTTGTTGCTGGGTTGTTGGAGGAGGAGGAGGATTTTTTGCTGGATTGTTGGATGAGGAGGAGGAGTTGTTGCTGGATTGTTGGAGGAGGCGGAGGAGTTGTTGCTGGATTGTTGGAGGAGAAGGAATTGTTGCTGGATTGTTGGAGGAGGAGGAGGAGTAGTTGTTGCTGGATTGTTGGAGGAGGCAGCTGAGGAGCTGTTGTTGCTGGATTGTTGGAGGTGGAGGATGAATAGTTGTTACTGGATTGTTGGAGGAGGAGGAGGAGTTGTTGCTGGATTGTTGGAGGAGGAGGAGGAGGAGTTGTTGCTGGATTGTTGGAGGAGGAGGAATAGATGTTGCTGGATTTTTGGAGGAGGAGGAGTAGTTGTTGCTGGATTGTTGGGGGAGGAGGAGGAGTTGTTGCTGGATTGTGGGAGGAGGTGGAGGAGGAGTTGTTGCTGGATTGTTGGAGGAGGAGGAGGAGGACTTGTTGCTGGATTGTTTGAGGAGGAGGAGGAGTTGTTGCTGGATTGTTGGAGGAGGAGGAGGAGTTGTTGCTGGATTGTTGGAGGAGGAGGAGGAGGAGTTGTTGCTGGATTGTAGGAGGAGGAGGAGGAGGAGTTGTTGGTTGATTGTTGGAGGCGGAGGAGGAGTTGTTGCTGGATTGTTGGAGGACGCAGAGGTGTTGTTGCTGGATTGTTGGAGGAGGTGGAGGAGGAGCTGCTGTTGCTGGATTGTTGGAGGAGGTGGAGAAGGAGCTGTTGTTGCTGGATTGTTGGAGGAGGAGGAGGAGTTGTTGCTGGATTGTTGGAGGACGCTGAGGTGCTGTTGCGGGATTTTTGGAGGAGGAGGAGGAGGAGTTGTTGCTGGATTGTTGGAGGAGGACTAGGAGTTGGTGGATTGTTGGAGGAGGTGGAGGAGGAGCTGTTGTTGCTGGATTGTTGGAGGAGGCGGAGGAGGTGCTGTTGTTGCTGGATTGTTGAAGGAGGCGGCATAGGAGCTGTTGTTGCTGGATTGTTGGAGGAGGCGGCGGAGGAGGAGTTGTTGCTGGATTGTTGGAGGAGGCGGCAGAGGAGGAGTTGTTGCTGGAGTGTTGGAGGAGGTGGCGGAGGAGCTGTTGCTGGATTGTTGGACGAGGACGTGGAATTATTACTGGATTTTTGGAGGAGTAGGAGTAGTTGTTGCTGGATTGTTGGAGGATGAGGAGGAGGAGCTGATGTTGCTGGATTGTTGGAGGAGGAGTTGTTGCTGGATTGTTGGTGGAGGAGTTGTTGCTGGGTTGTTGGAGGAGGAGTTGTTGTTGCTGGGTTGTTGGAGGAGGCGGCGTACGAGCTGTCATTGCTGGAAGTTGGAGGAGGAATTGTTTCTGGATTGTTGGAGGAGGAGGAGTTGTTGCTGCTTTGTTGGAGGACGTGGAGGAGTTGCTGGATTGTTGGAGGAGGAGGAGGAGTTTTTGCTGGATTGTTGGAGGAGGTAGCAGAGGAGGAGTTGTCTTTGCAGGATTGTTGGAGGAGGAGTTGTTGCTGGATTGTTGAAGGAGGAGTTGTTGCTTGGTTGTTGGAGGAGGTGGAGGCGTTGTTGCTGGATTGTTGGAGGAGAGAGGAGTTGTTGCTGGATTGTGTGAGGAGGAGGAGGAGTTGTTGCTGGATTGTTGGAGGAGGAGGAATTGTTGCTGGATTGTTGGAGGAGGAGGAGTTGTTGCTGGATTTTTGGAGGAGGCGGCAGAGGATCTGGATTGTTGAAGGAGGACGAGGAGTTGTTGCTGGATTGTTGTAGGAGGCGGTGGAGGATCCGTCGTTGCTGGATTGTTGTAGGAGGCGGTGGAGGAGCTGTCGTTGCTGGATCGTTGGAGGAGGCGGAGGTCTTTTTGCTGGATTATTGGAGGAGGAGGAGGAGTTATTGCTGGATTGTTGGAGGTGGAGGAGGAGGAGTTGTTCCTGGATTGTTGGAGGAGAGAGGAGGAGAAGTTGTTGCTCTATTGTTGGAGGAGGAGGAGTTGTTGCTGGATAGTTGGAGGAGCTGGAGGAGTTTTTGCTGGATTTTTGGAGGAGGAGGAGGTTTTGCTGGATTGTTGGAGCAGCGGGAGGAGGAGTTGTTGCTGGATTGTTGGAGGAGGAGGAGGAGTTGTTGCTGGATTGTTGGAGGCGGAGGAGGAGTAGTTGTTGCTGGATTGTTGGAGGAGAAGGAGTTGTTGCTGGATTGTTGGAGGACGCGGAGCTGTTGTTGCTGGATTGTTGGAGGAGGACGAGGAGTTGGTGGATTGTTGCAGAAAGAGGAGGAGTTTCTGGATTGTTGGAGGAGGCAGCGTAGGAGCTGTTGTTGCTGGATTGTTGGAGGAGGCGGTGTAGGAGATGTTGTTGCTGGATTGTTGAAGGAGGCGGTGGAGGACCTGTTGTTGGTGGATTGTTGGACGAGGAGGAGTAATTATTACTGGATTTTTGGAGGAGGAGGAGGAGGAGTTGTTGCTGGATTGTTGGAGGAGGAGGAGGAGTTGTTGCTGGATTGTAGGAGGAGGAGGAGGAGTTGTTGCTGGATTGTAGGAGGAGGAGGAGGAGGACTTGTTGCTGGATTGTTGGAGGAGGAGGAGGAGTTGTTGCTGGATTGTTGGAGGAGGAGGAGGAGGAATTTTTGCTGGATTGTTGAAGGAGAAGGTGTTGTTGCTGAGTTGTTGGAGGATGCGGACGTGTTGTTGCTGGTTTGTTGGCTGTGGTGGAGGAGGAGCTGCTGTTGCTGGATTGTTGGAGGAAGCGGCAGAGGAGGAGTTGTTGCTGGATTGTTGGAGGAGGTGGCAGAGGGGGAGTTGTTGCTGGATTGTTGGAGGAGGCGGCGGAGGAGCTGTTGTTGCTGGATTGTTGGAGGAGGAGGAGTAATTCTTACTGGATTTTTGGAGGAGGAGGAGGAGTTGTTGCTGGATTGTTGGAGGAGGAGGAGTTGTTGCTGGATTGTTGGAGGAGGAGGAGGAGGAGTTGTTGCTGGATTGTTGGAGGAGGAGGAGGAGGACTTGTTGCTGGATTGTTGGAGGAGGAGGAAGAGGAGTTTTTGCTGGATTGTTGGAGGAGGAGGAGGAGTAGTTGTTGCTGGATTGTTGGAGGAGAAGGAGTTGTTGCTGGATTGCTGGAGGACGCGGAGGTGTTGTTGCTGGATTGTTGGAGGAGGACGAGGAGTTGTTGGTGGATTGTTGCAGAAGGAGGAGGAGTTTCTGGATTGTTGGAGGAGGCGGCGTAGGAGCTGTTGTTGCTGGATTGTTGGAGGAGGCGGTGTAGGAGCTGTTGTTGCTGGATTGTTGGAGGAGGCGGCGGAGGACCTGTTGTTGCTGGATTGTTGGAGGAGGCCGAGGAGGAGCTCTTGGTGCTGGATTGTTGGAGGAGGCGGCAGAGGAGGAGTTGTTGCTGGATTGTTGGAGGAGGCGTCAGAGGAGGAGTTGTTGCTGGAGTGTTGGAGGAGGTGGCAGAGGAGGAGTTGTTGCTGGATTGTTGGAGGAGGCGGCGGAGTTGTTGCTGGATTGTTGGAGGAGGAGGAGGAGTTGTTGCTGGATTGTTGGAGGAGGAGGAGGAGTTTTTGCTGGATTGTTGGAGGAGGAGGAGGAGTTGTTGCTGGATTGTTGGAGGAGGTGGAGGAGTTGTCGCTGGATTGTTGGAGGAGGAGGAGGAGTTCTTGCTGGGTTAGGGGTTAGAGTTAGGGTTAGGGTAAGGGTTAGGGATAGGGTTTGGGTTAGGAGTTAGGGATAGGGTTAGTGTTAGGTGAGGTTTAGATTTAGTATTAGGGTTTAGGGTTAGGGGTTAGTGTTAGGCTTAGGGATAGAATTTAGGGTTCGCGTTACTGTTAGGGTTAGGGGTTAGAGTTAGGGGGTTTGGGTTATCTTTCGGATTAGGGATGGAGAGACTACATGGAGCTTGCAATTCTGGGCTAGCTCTTTCCTGTCACCAGTTACAGCCATGTCTAAGCATATGGAAAAATGGTGCTTTACAAGCCGCACAGAGACAAAGAAAAGCATGGGGGCTAACACATGAAGGGAACCTCCTAGCACCAAATTTCTTTTGCCATTATGTGTATTTTGAGGAGAGAGACTAAATGGAGCTTGCAGTTCTGGGTTAGATCTTTCCTGTCACTAGATACAGCTATATCTAAGCATGTGGAAAAAAGTTGCTTTACAAGCCGCACAGAGACAAAGAAAAGCATTGCGGGCAAACACATGAAGGGAACCTCCTAGCACCAAATTTCTTTTTCCATTTGGTCTATTTTGAGGAGAGAGACTAAATGGAGCTTGCAATTCTGGCCTAGCTCTTTCCTGTCACCAGTTACAGCCATGTCTAAGCATGTGGAAAAAACGTGCTTTAGAAGCGCACCAAGACAAAGGAAAACATTGGGAGCTAACACATGAAGGGAACCTCCTAGCACCAAGGTTTTTTTTCCATTTGGTCTCTTTTGAGGAGAGAGTCTAAATGGAGCTTGCAATTCTTGGTTATCTCTTTCCTGTCACCAGCTACAGCCATCTCTCTGCTTATTTTTGCTGAGATCTTATATAAGCTGTGTATTTGAACAATGAAGTTGAAGCTTGCTTATCAATCACATTGATTGCTTCTCATCTTCTCTCGCGTTTCACCAGTAAATCAGATTGATTTCTGCCCATCTCCCTCGCGTTTGACACCAAATGGCGCCCGAACAGGGACCCTCGGAGACCTTCAGGCTGTTCCGGTAATACTGTGAGTCCCTGAAAGGGGATGTCGATTAGCAGCGGTTGACGGGCAGGAGTGCGACTCATCGCTGGTGAAGGGAGTTCGTGCCTGGGCCAGACCTTCGGGAAAGGCTCGCCATACGGGCAAGGGCTGCCGGCTCTCAGGTTCAAGGCTGCACTAAGGTAAAGATATCCGCAGGTCTTAGGCTGCTTAAGGAACTGATATCTAGGTAATATATCTGGCCAGATAGGTTTTTGAGAGCAAAGTAGCCCTTAGTTTACTCAGCAGTTTCCTTGAGAAACTTTAGAAACAAAAAGACTTAGAATTTTCCTTGAGAAACGAAAAGCAGAGGATGTGGACTTAAAGAAGCACCCTGAACATTTGATACAGTTTGGTCCTTTGTGGGTTACAAGCAAGTGGACTCAACTGGTGCATCTCCCTACTCAAGTGACACAAGACAATGAAGATTCCTTTGCTTTTGATGATGCCCCTGATGGGTTTGACAATTACATCGATAGATCCAAGGACTAATATGTGGATCCCGTGGGCTAACCAAACGAGTAATTTGGATTTCTGTCTAAGTCTGCAGTCTGCTGTGGAACCTTTTAAAACATATTTGGTACCTATTTCTTTGGGTGCATACGGAGCACAATGGACCTCTGAGGGCTTGCAGCGTGGAACTCATCCCTCCAGGAAGTGAGGTGAGCTGTGGGAAACTGAAATGGGGAATCAGAAGTCGTCCCCAGAGAGAGACATGTATGAACTGGTGAATGCACTCCTTAAAAAGCATGGCAAAGTTATTCCTGGCCATGATCTTAAAGTAATGCTGGAGTGGGTGCAAGAAAAAATCCCGACAGTTACAGCACGGACAGCAGTATGGGGCAGCGGGAGGAGATGGCCCCTGGCTGGGTCATCACGAGTCTCAGAGTGGCGGTGCCAGCCACAGCAGGGAGCCAAGCGGCGACCCCCACGCTGGCTCTGGCTTGTCCCGTGGAGGAGGCGGCGGCTGCGGCTCCCATCGCTCTCGTATATCAGCAGTAGCATTTACAGCCCTTGATTCTTTAAAGAAATGTCACAGGTTTTTTTTTCATCAAGAAATTAGTGAAAAGGCAACTTTGGAGCTGAAGGTAGTGCTCATGCAGTCAGAACCTTCACTTCAAAGCTTGAAAATCTGCACATTTCTGAAGACAACAGCGTGTGAACAACGAAGAAAAAAAGAAAAGGAAAAAAGTGTCTTCTCTACTGCCGTTTGCCACCCTCCTCTCTCTCTCCCCCCCCTTCCTTCTCCCTCCTTATCTCACTCCCTTGTTTTGCAGCTGTTGGTCTGCAGAAACTTGAGTTCTAATTTTAAAGTAACAGTGTTAAGTTTTGTTAAGAAAGGTATTTTACCATTTCATGAATGCAACTGATATCTATATATTGTTTTTATCATTATTTCTGATTTTAAGGCATTTGGGAATTTATTATTTTAGTGTTTGTAATTGTTGCATTTTTTACAATAAGCATGATGATTATTGACTACCCAAAACCAAATTTGGCACTTGTAATTAGGTATGTTGAGTGTTATAGAAAATGACTTTTGCTTATAAGTTTTTAGTTTTTGTGTTAAAGTATTTTTCCTAATCATTAAGCATATACACCATGTAAGTGGTACTGGTTTTATAAGTTTATAGATTAAGGTTTTTCCTTCCTTTTTTCTGGTTCGAACCTCTTTTTTTGAGTATGCTGGCAATTTCAAGAAGAGCTCTATATACATATGGTAAATAAGTTTTCATTTTGAAAAGCGTGCTTTATATAATATAACATCTTTTTTGTTGTTTTCTTGCACATTACTTTGATGATTTAATTTTTACATAGTTCTTTAAGTCTTTAGGTCCTTTTTGGTATTAACAGTTTATTAAGACTTTATTTTAGGGACGTTATA
This sequence comes from Indicator indicator, assembly GCF_027791375.1. Lineage (NCBI taxonomy): Eukaryota > Metazoa > Chordata > Aves > Piciformes > Indicatoridae > Indicator > Indicator indicator. The sequence continues at coordinate 1,346 of NW_026539332.1, read as the reverse complement.
GAGTGTTGTTTTAGTTTTTGTGTTTATAAAGGTTTTAAGATAAGGTTATAAGAATATGAAGAGTGACCAAAAAAAAAAAATCTTTCCCTTTTGATACAGAGGTTTACCCTAGGGAAAATTCAGGGCTAGGAAAGGGATTCATCTTTTCCCACCTACAGGTTTTCCTGATGCCAGCGTGGCAGAACACCAGACTCAAAGGATGGGATCTCACCAGAATGTTATAGTTAAACAGTGATTACCCAGGAATAGACAATTAGCCCAGCCTGCCTATCTAGAGGAATTGATTTGTTTTTGCAATTGTTGATTTTGACGATCAAGTGTTTTGGAATTATAGTACGTATGACGATTGTTTAGAGGCAAGTAGTACTTCAGTTTGTGCCACAGGTCTTATCAAAAGTTTGAATGTTACCTTACCCTGGGATCCCCAAGAGTTGCAACTTTTGGGCTCAGCAAGTGTTGGAAATGCATCACGGAACTGGACTCAAACATGTTTTGTGTTTGGAAATGGGTTTCATAGTTCTAATGGGATCATACCTGACTGGCATAGTCTTCCTGCGGAGTTGGGTAGTTGGACTATAGTTAGTCCTTTAGGAGAGCAATTTTGGGTGTATGGCAATTATTTTGGAATGAATGATACTATTGGGCGGAACCCCACAACTGGAAAGTTTATTCCCTCACACAGTACACTGAAGTGACTTTTGCAAAAACTAAAGAGGGGGAATGGCATGGCAGGGGCCTCTTGTTAAAATTTAAATTTTTTGTAAAATTTGAAATATTTTGCAGCTTCCTAATGATTCCCAGGAAAACCCAATGACACGTCATTTTAATTCTTTGACTACCATCAGTGCATTAATAACCTCGGGTGGAGAATATGCTTGTGTCTCAACAGGTTTTGGACCATATTGGGTCCCAGTGCTTTTATCATCCTTTGGATGCTGACAGCAGCAGCAGCCTTGCAGATCCCGAGGTGGCCACGGCGGGATGTGTGGGTCACGCTTGCCAAGACCACAGAACGAGACATGCTTTGCCTCTCCGTATCAACGCCTGCCAATCCCTTCAGCACCTGTCTGGTGGGCATATCAGTGAATGGGTAAAAAGACATCACTGAAAAAAATGAACCACTGAACTTGAAAAGATCATTCTATATGTGCTTCCTGGCACACTTAATCGCTTTCATAGTTTGGGGTGTAAAGGATTTTAAAAGACAAATCTGACTAGGCTCAAGAGATAAGTATGTTAGGATTGGTAAGAATGCGTTACTGTGTTGTGTTTAATTCTACATCAGACAAGGCCACAGATATTCAGGATGTTACTCCAGCAGGGAAGAGGTACAGAAATTATACTGC
>NW_026539331.1:0-33815 GCF_027791375.1 Indicator indicator | reverse complement strand
TTTCTTTCTCAAAATTAAGGGTAGTACAGAAATTAGAATCTCGAATTGTCAGGGTTGGAAGGGACCTCAAGGATCATCCAGTTCCCACCCCCCTGCCATGGGCAGGGACACCTCACCCTACATCAGGTTGCTCAGAGCCACATCCAGCCTGACCCCTTAAAAGCCTCCAGGGATGAGGCTTCCACAACCTTCCTGGGCAACCTGTTCCAGTGTCTCACCACCCTCATGGGGAAGAACTTCTTCCTAACATCCAATCTGAATCTACCCACTTCTAGTTTTGCTCCATTCCCCCCAGTCCTATCATTACCTGACACCCTAAAAAGTCCCTCCCCAGCTTTCTCATAGCCACCTTCAGATACTGGAAGGCCACAAGAAGGTCTCCTTGGAGTCTTCTCTTCTCCAGACTGAATTGTCCAAACTCTCTCAGTCTGTCCTCACAGGAGAGGTGCTCCAGCCCTCTGATCTAAATTGAAGCTGTGAACTGCAATGAAGCTGACCAATCTTTCAGTCCTCTTTGGTAAAGGAGATTTGCAAAGTAAACAAGTGAAGAATTTAATCACTTTAATAATTTGAGGAGCTGTTTGTCATTTAAGTGAGTAAATGACTTTGGTTTGCCACAGTCTTTATTACTAAAAGGTTTTGCTGCTTTGAAAACAAACAGCAGTCTGCTGCAATGTATTGATTTCACTTCAGCCTTTTTGTCTAGCAGCTATAAATATTAAACATTTTAGAAACGTGTTGTATTTTTAACTGTTTAATAAAGAATGATAATACTGCCATCAATTGACTAACTCTCATCCTTCCTCTGCACAGAAAATACCTCTGTAATTACCAATGTTAGCTACTCTCTGTGTGCAGGAAAGAGGATGTGTTACCTTTGGGTACAGCTACTTTACCTGCTGCTCTGTGGGCAGTTTCAGAGCAGACAGAGGAAGCTTTCCTGGTTGTTGCAGTCATTACACAGATTGTTCTTTTCTTCCTCCTTCCTCCTTCCACTTAGCATTCTCCAGGAGTGCAGCCAGCTGACCTTGAAGAAGTTGTCAAGAAGGGTGTTAAAACTGTGGTGATTGGTCGTGGCATGAGTGAGGCTTTGCAGGTAGGTTTTTGTTCTGTGAGAAACATAAACCAGAACTCTTTGGTTTTTCTCTCCTTCTGATTTGGGGAAAAAAAAAAAAAAAGGCACAGAATGGTAGGGGTTGGGAGGGACCTCTGGAGATCATTGAGTCCAACCCCACTGCCAAAGCACCCCGGACACCCTAGGGAATGGAGATTCAGCCATCTCCTTGGGGAGTTTGTTCCAGTGTTTGGGAACTCTTTTGGTGAAGAGGTTTCTTCTAGTGTCTGACCTGGGCCTCCCCTGGTGCAGCTGGAGGCTATTCCCTCTTGTCCTATAATGATGGGGACAGTGGGGACAGTGGGGGGAACAAATCAGAGAGCAGCAAAGCGAACACAAGTGCAACCAGAGCCTGGACTGGGAAAGATGGGTTAGGGGAGGGACTCTTGTCAAGGGCTTATAGTGACAGGACAAGGGGTAGTGGCTTTGAGGTGGAAGAGGGAAGATTCAGACTGGACATTAGGAAGAAATTCTTTACAGTGAGGGTGGTGAGAGACTGGAACTGGTTGCTCATGTGGATGACCTCTCCCTAGAGGTGTTCAAGGCCAAGTTGGATGAGGCCTTGAGCAACTTGGTCTAGTAGGAGGTGGCTCTGCTCATGGCAGGGGAGCTTGAACTGGGTGAACTTCAAGGTGCCTTCCAATCCAAACCATTCTATGATTTACCTAGGGCAGGTCACACAGATGGGTCTTGAAAGTCTCCACAGAAGGAGGCTCCACAACCTCTCTGGGCAGCCTGTTCCAGGCTCCCTCACAGTAAAAAGTTTTTCCTCATGTTGAGGTGGAACCTCCTGTGTTCCAGTTTGTATCCATTGCCCCTTGTCCTATCACAGGACACCACTGATAAAAGAGACTGGCACCTACCTGGCACCCACTCTTCAGGTATTTATACACATCAGTAAGATCTCCTCTCAGCCTTCCCATCTCCAGACTAAACAGCCCCAAGTCTCTCAGCCTTTCCTCATCAAACAGATGTTCTAGGCCCTTGATCATCCTCATAGCCTCCAGTGGACACTTTCTATCCCTGTCTGTCTTGAAGTGGGAAGCTCAGAACTGGTCACAACACTCCAGATGTGGTCTCACCAGGGCAGAGTAGAAGGGGAAAAGAACCTCCGCTCACCTGCTGGCCGTGCTCTTCTTAATGCACCCCAGGATACTATTGGCATTCTTGGCCACACAGGCACATCAGTGTCCATGGATAACTTACTGTCCTCCAGGACTCCACGGAGCTGCTTTCCAGCATGTCAACCCCTAACCTGCACTGGTGCATCGTGTTATTCCTCCTCAGGTGCAGAACTCTGCTCTTATTCTTGTTGGACCTCATGAGGGTCACCTCTGCCCAACTCTCTAGCCTGTCTAGGTCTAGCTGTATGGCAGCATAGCTTTCTGCTATGTCAGCCACTCCTCCCAGTTCTGTATCATCAGCAAACATCCCAAGGGTAAACTCTATCACCTCATCCTGGCTGTTGATGGAGATGTTGAGTAAGACTGGACCCACTACTGGTGGGGAACACCACTGGCTACAGGTCTCCAATGGGACTCTGCACTGTTGATCACAACCTTCTGAGCTCTGTTGTTTAGCCTCTTCTTCATCCATCTCACTGTCCACTCATCTAACCCACACTCCTGAGCTTGCCTACAAGGCTGGTCATGATGTTGAATTAGCACCAGTGTACTCCTGCCAGGAGTCCTCTTCCTGAAAGAAACATCGTTTGAGCTCCTCTATATCAGTATCAGTGTTGAGCAGTCAACAGGTCTATGTTCTGATACAGGAGCCTTCTAAACCAGGAGAAATTTTACAGTGTGGTTAGTCCCCCTCTCCCAGAACAGGTTATGAATCCAGCCTGCTGTGTATACTTTGGTAATCAGGCATTTTTGGGACCCTGGGTTTGGCAGGGTGGTGTCATTCCAGCAGATAAATGGCTACAGAAAGCTCAGCAGTGCTGGCGCCAGCAGGTCAAGGGACGTTCTCCTCCCTCTCCACTCTGCCCTGATGAGGCCACATCTGGAGTAATGTGTCCAGTTGTGGGCTCCCCAGTTCAAGAATGACAGGGACTTGCTGGAGAGGGTACAGAAAAGGGCTGCAAAGATCATGATGGGACTGGAACATCTCTATTATGAGGAAAGACTGAGAGAATTGGGCCTTTTTAGTCTGGAAAAGAGAAGACTGGGGGGGAGGGGAATCTCATGCTTACAAATACTTAAAAGCTGGGTGGCAGGAGGATGGGAACAGTCTTTTTTCAGTGGTGCCCAGTGACAGGACAAGGGGTAATGAGCACAAACTTGAGGATAAGAAGTTCCATCTAAACATGAGGAGGAACTAAGGGTGCTAGAGCACTGGAACAGGCTGCCAAGACAGGTGGTGGTGTCTTCACCTCTGGAGACTTTCAAAACCTGCCTGGATGTGTTCCTGCGTGACCTTCTCTAGGTGAACCTACCTTGACAGGGGAGATCCTGTCCAACTCCTATCATTCCATGATTTCTGTGAGCTTTACTTCAGGAAGAGCAATTCTTTAGCTTTTTGGTGAGGTGAGTGTCCCCTTGTTTAGATTTAGTTACCATTGAGCTCCAGCTCTGTTTATCTTTGTAAGAAAGGGCTGCATTTAGCACTGTGTTAAGGAGAGATGGGAGGGGTGTATAGAAGTAGCTTTACTGGAGAGAATAAAATGTGAATGAATCACAGAAATACCTAATCCTTCTTCTTCTCATTCCTTTTTCTCTTCTGAGGTTCCACCATCTACTGTGGACTACCTGAAGAAGAATGGGATTGATGTCTTGGTCTTGCAAACAGAGAAGGCTGTGGAAGAGTACAATGCCCTGGCTGCTCAGGGGGTCAAAGTAGGAGGAGTCTTCCACTCAACCTGCTGAAGCCTCCCTGCTCATTTTGCCTCCCTTGGCTGCAGCCAAATCAGTGTCCACTGAATCAAATTACAGCCAGCACAGCATGGGGGCTGAGGTGCCAAGGCATTTCTGCACTGACAAGCTAAAATGTGAGGGCATTTTAGGAGTTCAGGGTTTAAACAAGTTGAGTGCTTACAAAAAGGGGTTGCTAATGAGGTAATTTAATTACAGAGCTGTTTCCATACATGCTTGAGATTGAGCTGATCTTCCTCTGAGGATTGTCCATACTCTGGTTGCTTAACTTTTCACTCATTGGCTAAATTAAAGCACTAGGTTTTGACAACTTTTACTTAGAAATGGCCTGAAGTTACATTAGTGGCTATTGGATTGCAGCCATGAGATAACTGATGAGCACAACAAAGTGGTAGATGCAAAGTCATCTTCCACTGTAGATACAAGTTTCAAATAAAATAAATAAAAAAGTGAAACCAGAACATAACACTTTGCCTCCTGCTGGTGACTCCAGTCAGGATTTGGGGTCCTTCTTCTCAATTTGGGATCCTTCTTCTAAATTTGGGGTCCTTCTTCTAAATTTGGGGTCCTTCTAAATTTGAGTGATTTTAAATCTGGGTCCCTTTGAATTTGGGTCCTTTTTAAAATTGTAGTCCTTTTAAATTTTACATTGAACTTGGGAAAAGGAAACAAAAAAATGCCTACAGGGAATAAACATGAAATCTGTGCCTTAAAGCATTTTCCTTTGGGGGAAGGGGGTTGTGCAATGTCTACCTATTGATGTGTTTGAAGATTGAGTTGTGTAATATATGTCTATTTAAAAGTCTCTGTGTGCTTTAAACTGGAGTTTGCAACATGAACTATTGACCCTTAGAAAATCAGTCTAAACTGCTGCTAGCAGGAGGCTGCTAGGGCTGGGTGGTGAGAATTCCCACAGGTCATCATTATCTATCTCATGATCAAATGATTTGAGTTGGAAGGCACCTGGGCAGGCCGGAGAGGTGGGCTGAGGAGAATCTCACGAGGTTCAGTAAAGCAAAATGTAAGGTTCTGCACCTAGGTCAGGGCAATCCTTGGTATCAATACAGGCTGGGGAACGATGAAATTAATTGAGAGCAGCCCTACAGAGAAGGACTTGGGGGTGCTGGTGGATGAGAAGCTGGACAGGAGCCAGCAATGGGCACTTACAGCCCAGAAGGCCAATGGCATCCTGGGCTGCATCAGAAGCAGCATGGCCAGCAGATTGAGAGAAGTGGTTCTACCACTCTACCCTCCTCTGGTGAGACCTCATCTGAAGTACTGTGTCCAGCTCTGTGGCCCTCAACACAAGGACTTGGACCTGCTGGAGGGGGTCCAGAGGAGGGCCACAAAAAATGGTCAGAAGGCTGTAGCACCTCTCCTGTGAGCACAGGCTGAAGGAGCTGGGGGTGTTCAGCCTGGAGAAGAGAAGGCTCTGGGGAGACCTAATAGCAACCTTCCAGTACCTGAAGGGGGGCCTACAAGAGGGGTGCAGAGGGACTGTTTACAAAGGCCTGCAGTGATAGGATGAGGGACAATAGTTTGAAATTAGAGAAGATCAGATTTAGAGTGGTAGAGTGGATGTTAAGAACAAGTTCTTTATCATGAGGGTAGTGGAACACTGGAACAGGTTGCCCAGGGAGGTAGTTGAGGCCCTGTCCCTGGAATTATTCAAGGTCAGGCTCAACAAGGCTCTGAGCAACCTGATCTAGTGGAGGATGTCCCTGCAGGCAGGGGTTGGACTAGATGACCTTTGGACTAGATGACCTTTGGAGATCCTTTCCAACCCAAACCACTCTCTGATTAAAGATCATCTAGACCCAAGCTCTCTGCCACGGGCAGGGACACCTTCCATTTGACCAGGCTGCTCAAAACCTCATCCAACCTGTCCTGATTTAACCATTGTGCCAACAAGCATATCCTTACACTGAAAATACTAAGTTCTTGTAACTGCTGTTCTGGGTGAGTTTCTCTAAATATTACCAGTTACAAGTAACCTAAAGATCTTTTTCCCTCCCCCCAGCAGGCTCACTGGTTCTTGTCTGCTTATGAAATCAGTGTGTGCTAATGAAAGTAAAAAGCTGACACCACAGAAGCCCTGAGGCATGCAGAGCTGTCCAAGTAGCAGCAGAGAGGCTTAGACTGGTATGAGAACACAAGGAATTTCCCAAGCCTTAAGAATAACCCTTCAGCAAATACTATATTCTTTTTCTGTTTATTTGCTTTAGTAATCACATAAACCCTTTATCTGATAAAATACACAGGGAAAGTGGGTGCCTGAGAGTGTTATCTCCTAATTGCAGCAATATTCTCTGTAGCTGTAGGTGAGGCAACACCATACCTAAGACAGCAAGAATTGTCTTTCCTGCTGCATCCCTGTTCTCTGGAACAGTGACACTCATCAGAATGTCTGAGACCTTCTTCTGAGAGACTTACATGGTGCAAAGTAGAAGGTTAACCACAGAATCACAGAATGGTCTGGGTTGGAAGGGACCTCCAAAGGTCATCCAGTCCAACCCCTTCTGCAGTCAGGAGGGGCATCCTTCACTAGATCAGGTTGCCCAGAACCCTGTTGAGCCTAACCTTGAGTATCTCCAGGGGTGGGGCTCCAACCACCTCCTTGGGCAACCTATTGCAGTGTTTCACCACCCTCATGGTAAAGAACTTGTTCTTCATCCAATCTAAATCTGCTCTAGTTTGAAGCCATTGCCCCTCATCCTATCACTGCAGGCCTTTGTAAACAGTCTCTCTCCATCCTTCTTGCAGGCCCCCTTCAGGTACTGGAAGGTTGTTATTAGGTTTCCCCACTGACCCAGAAGGCTGTAGTCAGCCTGAGAGAATGCCAGCAGAACCAGCTCCTACCAATCTGCAGAGTATTAAATCACAGAATGTTTTGGGTGGGAAAGGATCTTAAAGGGTCCTGCCATGGATAGGGGCACCTCCTACTAGACCAGGTGGTTCAAGGCTCCATCGAGCCTGGCATTGATCACTTCCAGAGTTGCAGCCTCCACATCTTCTCTTTGCAACCTGCTCCAGTGCCTCGCCCCTCATGGTGAAGAATTTCTTCCTACTGTCTAATCTGAAGTCTGGCTTCTTCCAGTTTGAAGCTATTACTCCTTGTCCTGTCACTGCAAACCTTAAGTCCCTCTCCAGGCCTTTTGGCCCTCTTCAAACACTGGAAGGCTCCTAAAAGGTCTCCCTGGAGCTCTCTCTTCTCCAGGCTGAACAGCCCCAACTCTCCCATCCTGTCTTCATAGGACAGGTGCTCCAGCCCTCTGATCATCTCCATGGCCTCCTCTGGACCCACTCTAACATGTTTTCTTTGAAGCAGAGCTGGTTTGACTATCTTGAGCACAGTTGTGTATTTGCATTATTTCCTGAGCTTTTGAATCTTAGGGCAGCTGGAAAGAGGAAGAGGCTTTGGAAGAGAGGTCTTGGTTACTGAGAGGATGGCCAGGGACACCTTCCACTGGACCAGGCTGCTCAAAGCCCCATCCAACTTGACCTGGCATGTCCTCTCAGTACTGCATGTGCATTACACTGTTCAGAGACACTAAAGGAACACCTGATCTCTCACACCCAGGGTGGCGTTTTTCTCTTCTTATTTATATTTTCATACTAACATGGCACATTAGTGACAAAGCCACATTCACCAAAGCTGCTCAGCCCAGGTCTTGCAGTGGAGAAAGGGGCTGTGGGCTCCTCACACCAGTGCTGTGTTTTGTTCCTCCCAAAAAGCAGGGGAGGATCACAGCCCATGTAGCACTACCAGGTGACTTTAGAGATCCTTTGTGCTGCAGCCTCTTAATTGTTCCTTTCATTTGGCACTCGGTAGGACGCAGAAGATTCCACTCTAAAACAGGGAGCTGCAGCCTGCAGACATAAAGATTTCTCTTTTTAAATGCAAAGCCCTAAGTTTTTGCTGCCATCAGCACAACGGTTTGGTGTCAACAAGGTGTTATCTGCTGACAAGTCTTTTCCATCTGTATCTTCTTGTCCCACTCTCCTCACAGCTTCCCCAGTCAGCTTTGCCAGCTCCCACGAAAGCCTCTGCTGCACTTGGGCTGCTCCAGCCTCTGAAAGCCCAGTTTCCTCCCTGGTGCCTGAAAATGCTTTGCTACAGGGTGGAAACAGCTGGGACTGATTCATCCAAACCCTCACCCAGAGCTCCTGATGCTGCCTTTATGGAATTGCTGCTTTCAGCTACTGCCATAAATAATTCCTTAAAATCACAGGCGTGGTGCCCAAATCCTGGGAACGCACCAGTGTAGGGCAGCACTGCTCACAGATGCCACTTCTCTGCCTCCTACCAGGAAAACCATCTCCCAGTAGGCAGTGAACTCCCGCCCTCATTAAAGCCGAGCCAGAGCTGGGCTGGCTGCCAGGAAGATTCCACCCCAGCTGTGCAGGATGGTCCCTGGCCCTTATCTGTGTAGAGCAGCATGGGTGAGCTGGCAGCTGGAGGGGACAGGCTGTGCAAAGGCTCACAGGCACCCAGTGCTGCATGGCTGGCATGCTCAGGGGACATCAGTGTTTGTGCAAAGCCTGGGGCTGGCATGCTCAGGGACGTCAGTGTTTGTGCAAAGCCTGGGTGCATCCCCAGCAGCATGGGCAGCAGGTCAAAGGAGAGGATTCTGCCCCTCTGTACTGCTCTGCTGAGATCCCACCTGCAGTACTGTGTCCAGCTCTCGGGTCCTCAGCACAGGAGAGACATGGACCTGTGGGAGCAGGGCCAGAGAAAGATATAAAAATGATGTGAGGCCTGGAAGAAGATGAAGAAGATTGTATCTCTGGCTTGGACAAAAGACTTGCGAACTCAAGACAAATAAGACAGGAAGAAGATGGCATATGGTCCCAATTTAATGTACACCCAGTGGTTCTGCCTTCCCAAGAACCTGCTTCACATTTTCTGCAGCCAGGGCATCACCCACTTTGCTTTTTGTGCCCTGTTAAAAACAAGAGATGTGAAAGCCACACCAGCGCTGAGCAAACATCTCTGATGCCATGTACAATTCAATCTGATCACAATAGCAAACATGACAACACATTTTGAAAACCCTGAGCTGTGAGTTCAGCCTTTTCCTTCCTCTGCTGGGCTCTTGGCCCATCTCTAACTAGCAGGGAGAATGCAGAGGTGAGGACTGTTTGAACATTGATAGCTTTTAGTAAATTATTTGCTCTTGCTTCCAGATTGCCCAATCTCTCTGTGGCTGCAGCTCTGTACTGGCAGCATGTTCCTCCACCTGCCACTACCTGAGAGAGCAGAACATACATAGGTGCTTGTGCTCCAAGGCCTCTCTTCCCCTCTTCCACAGTGATGAAACACACAAAATATTGTGGCCCATGAGTACAGCTCCTTGGTTTTCTCTGCATTCTGTGATCAGTCATTTAATTGAAGTGTAGAAGTCCAACACTTAGCCAAAATTAAAGGACAGCCAATGAATGGGTAAAGATGCTTCTGAGATGACACAAAGCCCTGGAGCTGCACAGGGAATATGAACTCTATTGTTTTTTTGAGAGCAGAAAACCCTAAATGTCTCAAATCTGTGGGTGGCAGGGGAAAAAATTAAAAAATCAACATCTAGATTTAAACAACTTACAACAAACCCCCAGAATATTTACCTTTTGTACAAATGACCTTTCAGATCTCCTATTTGTTGGTGTGAAAATGCATTTTCAAGAGAATGAGTTAAAATAAAGAGGAGATCAAGGTAAGCAGTTTTAAGAACCTGCCTGGATGCATTCCTGTGTTACCTACTCGAGGTGATCCTGCTCTGGCAGGGGGGTTGGACTCTGTGATCTTTCGAGGTCCCTTCCAACCCCTAACATTCTGTGATCCACCAAAAACCAGTTCTGTAAGAGCACTAGCACTAAGAAAGAACATTTTAATTCCAGAATGCCTAAAGCAGCTGAAAGGTTTTATGGTTAAGTCTTTGGACACAGCAGCATTTAAAAAAAAAAATAAGAAAGGAAACAACATCACAGGAAGCTTGCAGTCACCTTGTGACTAGCCCAGGCATGGTCACTGATGTAATAAAGAGGAAACCTTAGCATGAGTTTCCCAGTTTGTAGGAAAGCAGAAGGAGTTAATATTTACACTAACCTCTGTAGAACTGGGAAGTATTTCTTCACTGCTTTGTTTACTTGCTAAAAATACATCTTTTCCTTTTTTTAAACAACTGATTTGTGGACACAGGGAACATGTGGCTGCTGCATTATAAAGTTTCACACATCAAGTGCTCCTAGCAAGGAGACTTCTCAGTCTGCTGAAGCCTTGCACAGGTATGCTGGAAGGATCATGTCTTGAGCAAGTTCTTGTCCTTCTGTACTCCCAGCTCACCTGCACTGGGCACACTGACAAGCTGCCTGACAGCTGCTTAATTGAGAGCATGTTGGGCTACTGCAGCTGATGACAGAGACTGTGAGTATCAAAGCTGCTGCTGAACTGAAAACCAAACAGACTTTCTCATCTTTCTATGACCTGTGATCCTGGTAAGACTGGTTCAGGCCAAGATCACCACACAGAAACAGGCTCGGTGAAACTTAGGGGTGAGTAATTTTCCACCTCATGTATTGAATTCTACTGGCCCTAAAGACACCCAGATGTGCAAGAGGAGAGGTGGGTTGCCAGGCACAGGTCAACATGCTGGACTCCATTTCATGGAAACAAACAGGGAGTGACGAGCTGTTGTGTTGCTGGAACTCAAACTCCATGTCCTGAAGTTCTGTTGCTTGCACCAGGGGGTTCCTCCTCCCCCTGCACCACAACAGGAACAACCTGTGCCCACCCCAAAACCATACCAGCTTCAGCACAGCTGCACAGGATGTAAAAATCACTCAGCACTTAGCCTGAAGCAACTGGCAGTTTCACTTGGAGGTGCAGTTCATACACAAGAACAATAAAGAGCACTTTAGAGTATTATTGTGGGGGTTTTGGGGTTTTTGTTTGTTTTTTTTTTTTTACTAAGAATTTAGGTACCAAAACACAAATGCAAGTTTTGGACACTCAAACCAACAAAACCCCCAAACTCCACAGCTTCATTTCAGAGTACTATAAAAATAACACAAATTTCTGTGCCAAAGCATTTACACAGTAAATATTCTAGTAAATACACTGCAGAAAACCAGGAAGCCTTGAAGTGAAACTTTTTGATGCATAAAAGAAGTGAAGATAGAGCCCAATGAAGTTACCATTGGAACGCTGACTGAGAACTGTCCCCATTTTGTTGATTCAATATAGAAACATCTCTTACCTAGCTGAGTAACTCTTGTGTTGGTCTATCTGCTTCCTAACAGAGCTGTCCAATTGTTCCTCAGCAGCATTATTTCTCTGGTTGACCTTTTCTTATGAGAGTATAAAACTGTTTTGGTTTGATTCACTCTCTTGGAGCACAGTATATTGTTCTCAGGTCGCCCAACAAACCCTTAAACGTATTTCTTGTAGGGACAGACTTCACCTCCTGGCTGGTTTGGGCATGATATAAACCTTGACAGGTTTGCTGAAGGGTATGGTCCCCTCTATGCCATTCTCAGACTGTGGGAGAGCTTCCAGGTTCTCACTCCAGGTAGACTTAGGCATTTTAGCTGATGCCTTGCTCCTGTTGGAATTGTAGGCCAGCAGCAACCGCACTTCAATCTGACAGGGCTCTGCAGAGGGGCAAAAAAAACAACACAACAGAAGAACTCAGACATGAGGTCATCACACTGTGAGCAACCAGCACTGGGTGAAATTTTCTGTCCCATATGCTGGGTTAAGCAGAGAGTCCTTCTGGGCTGACCCAAATCCAGTCTGCTGATAGAAAAATACAACTCTTGGTGGTACATTCAGCACAGCAGAACTCAGCACTGGTTTAGGTCTCCCCTCCATTTATCATAGCTTAAATACATAATCACAGAATGTTAGGGACTGGAAGGGACCTCCAATGATCATTGAGTCCAACCCCCCTGCCAGAGCAGGATCACCTAGGGCAGGTCACACAGCAACACATCCAGGTGGGTTTTGAATATCTCCAGAGAGGGAGACTCCACAGTCTGTTCCAGTGCTCTGTCACCCTCACTGTAAAGCAACCCTTCTCCCACAGCTCAGCTACTACCTCCCTGAGCCACCTTTTCACCATGCTGGCAATGCCTTTAACTTGCAGCTTGCAGTCACCTCTGTCACTTCTGCCACACACCTCTCAGTTAACCCATGCTTTGTATTTGGGCATTCTCCTTCCTAAGCACACCCTTTTTACTGGCTTTCACTAAGCTTCACTGTCTTAAATTAGGGCCATTTCTCCATCTGGAATTCTGATCCCATTCCCTAAACCTCTCCCAGTTTGGTGTCTTCTATTTCACATGCCCAAGCACCAATGTCAAAAAGCTCAAGTAACAGCTGTGGGAGACACCAGGACAGAATGCCCTAGGGCCATACTTTTAACATCCTTCCAGTGAAGGCTGCAGAAGTTGAAATAAGGATTTGACTCATCTGCCTCAAGTACAGGATACTTCCAGACAGAAAACAATAGAAAAAACTATTTCTTTCCTCCTCCAAAACGGAAGTAGCAGGAAGAAGGAGCACACCATGGAAATACACAAGGAGGAGCACTAAACAAAACTCTGTGGGTTAAAAAGAGATCACCAAATCCTATTAATTGCTCAGAAAAACATCCCCCCCTTTGAATAAGTGTAAAAGCTTAAAAGCAAACAGGACCAAGGGAGCAGCAAGCAAACACTCTCTGCTTTTGTTGTTTGAAGCCTACATGGCAACTCCTGAAGCAGTTCAGGGGCAGTGTCAATGCCAGCTGAGGCTGAGCAGGAAGGCTGCAATTGCCTGTTTCATCAGAGCCAAGGGGTGGGTTTTTTAGGGCAATGAAAAGAGTGAAAGTTTAATCAGCAATGAAATTGTCCTGTCAGGTACACACAGTTCCAAAGGTCCTCTGCTCCACTCAAATACCTGTCAGACCTAAACCAATGAATTACAAGGAGTCAGCTTAGCTTAGTCTTTAAGTCACAGAATTGTTTTGGTTGGAAAAGACCTCTAAGACCATTGAGTCAACCATCAACCCAACACCACCAGGTCCATTAAACTATGTCTGAAAAGTGCTATGTAAACACATTTCTTGAACACCTCGAGGGATGGTGACTCCACCACCTCCCTGGGCTGCCTGTTCCCATGCCTGACCACTCTTTCAGTCCAGAATTTTTTCCTAATACCCAACCTAAACCTCCTCTCGTGCAACTTCAGGCCATTTACTCTCATTCTATCACCAGATCCTGGCTTGACTCCTACAACTCATCCTTCTCTGCACAGATACAGGAGAGCTCACCTTGAGTATGTGCAGCCATGTAAAGGTTCCCACTGCTGGAAGACTGCACTTGCAGCCCCCAGTAGGCAGGGAGCACCTTCCCTCCCATGACCACAGTCTCTCTAGTCACCTCCAGAGCAGTAGAGCTCTGTCAACCAGGGAGATGCAACTCCTCAAAGGCTGTGACAAATCTGAGCCATGCTAAGGGGAGCATCACCAACAGCTGTAGGCTGCAGGGTCCCCAAAGCTCCCCAAGGCTGTGGGCACACACACCTTAAGTGCAGGAGACTGGAACCAAACAAGACACAGTCCTGTCTTAGTGAAGTGCAGCAATGACCCTGTATCATCAATGTTACCTGTCCAGGCTGTGTGGGAGAGGTACACCTGAGTTATCAGCCTGTGCCTTCCAGGACCAGGATTCCGAAAGTCAGCTGGTTTGGG
The DNA here is from genome assembly GCF_027791375.1 of Indicator indicator. Classification (NCBI taxonomy): domain Eukaryota; kingdom Metazoa; phylum Chordata; class Aves; order Piciformes; family Indicatoridae; genus Indicator; species Indicator indicator. The sequence continues at coordinate 20,103 of NW_026539331.1, read as the reverse complement.
ATGGATGATTTGTGCTTGTCCATCTGGATACAAAACCTACAGGGAAGAAGAATCCAGAACTGATACAGCTGAATGACAGCTGCACTGGGGATTTGCACAGCCTGTGTGATGCTGGTGTTTTCAGTTGGGAAGGCAAGAATCATAGAATGGCTTAGGTTGGAAGGGACCTTCCAGATCATCTACTCCAATTTCCCTGCCATGGGCAAGGACACCTCTCAACTAGACTTAGCTGCTCATCCAGCCTGGCCTTGAACACCCCCAGGGAGGAGGCATCTACAACCTCCCTGGACAACCTATTCCAGAATCTTACCACCCTTGTACCGAAGAACTTCTTCCTAAGATCCAGTCTAAACCTATTCTCCCTCAGCTTCAAACCATTCCCCCTTGACCTGTCTCTAGATTCCCTTATGAGAAATCCTTCTCCAGCCTTCCTGTAGGATCTTTTCAGGTATTGGAAGGCAGCTCTAAGGTCCCTCCAGAGTCTTCTCTTCTCCAGGGTGATCATTCCCAGCTCGCTCAGACCTATCCTCACAGCAGAGGTGTTCCAGCCCTTGGAACATGTGCTTTATCTTGGAGCCAGGAGTCCAGCTGTCCTAGATTTAATGGTCACACACTGGCCACTCAGATCCACAGCACAGGTGGAAACAAAACAAACAGGCTGAACCCCAGTTTTCTCCTCTACATGGTAAACAGAGCTTTTTGTGTCTCTGTTATGCAGAGAATTTGCCTGTTTCACTTGGCAGCACACCACAGGGACCTGCTCAGCTGCCTTTGGAATGAGGGATTCAGCAGCAGGGAGTTACATGGGAAATGTGGAGAGCTGAGAGCCTGTATGGAATCACAGAATGCTTTGTGTTGAAAGGGGCCTTCAAAGGTCATCCAGTCCAACCCCCCTGCAGTCAGCAGGGACATCTGCAACTAGAGCAGGTTGCTCAGAGCCCTGTCTGACCTAACCTGGAATGTTTCCAGGGTTAGGATATCTACCACCTCTCTGGGCAACCTGGGCAAGTGTTTCACCACCCTCACTGTAAAAAAAGTTTTCCTCCTCTCTGGTCTAAATCTTCCCTTTTTCAGTTTAAAACCATCACCCTTTGTCCTGTCACATCAGGCCCTGCTGAAGTCTGTCCCCACCTTTCTTATAGGCCCCCTTTAACTACTGAAAGCCCAGAAAAAGGTGTCCCTGGAGCCTTCTCTTCTCTAGGCTGAATAACCCCAACTCTCTCAGCCTGTCCTCACAGCAGAGGGGTTCCAGCCCTCTGATCACTGTCATAGCCTCCTCTGAACTGCTCCAGCAGGTCCATGTCCTTCCTGCGATGAGGACTCCAGAGCTGGACACAGCACTGCGGTTGGGGTCTCAGCAGAGTGGAACAGAGGGGCAGAATCACCTCCCAAGTACTGACATCTTCAAGCAAACTCCCCTCAAGACCCAATCTTGTTTGTACTTCCATCAGGTGGTTGCTTACCTGCACTTTAACAGTTCCCTGGGGATCCTGCACATGTTCCAGAGTTGCATCAACATCCAGTGCCACCACCAACCCCGAGGTGAACCTCAGAGGGTTGTCAGACTCACCAGTTGGCTCGATGATATTTGCAGTAGCTCTATGGAGCTATAAGGAGCAACCCAGGTGGCAAAAACAAGGCAGGGGGAGGAGGGGAAAAGAAAAAAGGAGACAATTGTTACTGTTCTTCATGGAGAAACTGTGCAGGCACTTGGGATTCTCTTAGGTACTGCCAGGAGTTACTAAGTTTTAGCAGTAGTGCTGTGGATGCTAGGTAGGAACCATTGAATGGCTTGGGTTGGAAAAGAGCTTCAAAGGTCATCCAGTCCAACCCTTCTGCAGTCAGCAGGGACATCCTCAACTAGATCAGGTTGCTCAGAGCCTTGTCAAGCCCCAGTTTGAATAACTCCAGGGATGGGGCCTCAACTACCTCCCTGGGCAACCTGTTCCAGTGCCCACCAGGTAAAGAATTTGTCCCTAACATCCATCTACTCTTCTCTCATTTCCAAACCACTGCCCCTTGTCCTATCACTGCAGGTCTTCATAAGCAATCCCTCTCCAGCCTTCTTGTAGGCCCTCTTCAGGTACTGGAAGGCTGCTCTTAGGACTCCCTGAAGCCTTCTCTTCTCCAGGAAGAAGAAAGCCTTTCAAGAAATAACCTTTGGGACTGTCCAAGAACCTGAATTCTAAAAACTTCATGGTGTATTAGGATCTGGTCAGATGCTAAGACAGTCTGCAAGGATATTTTAATTCTCTGTGTCAAACTGACCTGCTCTGGAAGAGGAAGGTGGAGGAAGGTGCTTTGTCGCAGTGTTGTCTGAAGAATCTTGACCACCTCTGAAGGCTTGGATGTCACAAGTCTGGGCATTAAGTCCAGCAATTTATCTACAAAGCTGCCTTGCATGTGTGGGAGCTCCGAGATGAAACATCTGAGTGAAGAAGAAATTCAAAATCAAATTACTTTTGTCAGCGTTTTCCACAGTAGTGTTACTTTCAGCTTCTTCCTTGTATTGGAGGCCCCTTCCAACCCAGAGCATTCTGAGGTCCTTCATCAATGGAGAGCTTTGTGGGCACAGGAATCTAGCTTCACTAAAAAGGAGCTACAAATGCTGAGGTGTCCATCAACAGCACATTGATGAGAACCAGATGCTGCAAGGATTTGTCTTCTCAGCACAGTCAGAGTGCTAATAAAGGAGAGCAGGGGCAATTCCAAGCACTCTGCTGTCAATCCAGATGTGTCTACAGAAAAACCACAGCTGGATGAAAGACATTGCTGGTTCACTTGACTTGCTAACTTTTCAAAGTGCTCCTTCTCAGGCACATGCCTACCTCTCTGTCCTGTGCACTTTCATCTGGCTCACAAAAATCACTGACTCCTTACAGGTCTAACATCCCCACATCCCCAGTCCATGAGTTGTCCAACCTTTTGCTGCAGCTAAGCTTCCAGAATGGTTATTTCCTAATCAGTATTTGAGAGTGTTAATTATTATATCTGAGAAGGGGAATTTTAACAGTGAACTACAATCAGTAGGGGGGAAAAAAAAAGCTAAAAAAAAAAAAAGGCTAATCCTAGAGGTCAAGAACAGCTAAAAGAATCCATTCCACAGCTTGGGACAACAGCCCCTCACAAGAAGATCATTTCAGAAAACCACAACATGGGGTGGGTTGGAAAGGACCTTAAAGATCATCCTCCTGCCATGGGTAGGGACACCTTCACTAGACCTATCCAACCAGGCCATGAACACTTCCAGGCATCCACAGCCTCTCTGGGCATCCTGTGCCAGTGCCTCACCATCCTATCTTATTCTTCATATCAGAGTAAAATTGAGCTGCTACCTCACACCCCTGCCAGTAGAAGATGCTTCATTCGTGAGACTGAGGCATTGGTGACCTTTCTGTTATCAGCAGTGTTTAGCAAAACAGTTAAGTGAGCCTAGTAAATATCTGTGTGATTTGGTGAAAAAAAAAATGCACCCTGTAGGGGAGCAGCCAACAAACAGGCTCTCCTTCCCCCTCTTTAAGTCTGGCATTGCACTGTATCTTCACTTACAATTGAGTCTGCAAAGCCTGGATGGGATCTCTGGACATACCCAAACCAGCTTTAAGTCCTAAACCCCTACCAGTGAGATTTTCTTTCAAGATTCTGGTGGTGCTCTCCAGCATCTCATCATCTCTAGTGGTGAAATACTGGAACAGGCTGCCCAGGAATGTGGTTGAAGCTCTGTTCCTGGAGACACTCAAGATCAGACTCGATGTGGCCCTGAGCAGCCTGATTTAGTTGGGGGTACCCCTGCTGACTGCAGGGGGTTGAACAAGATGACTTTTGAGGGTCCCTTCCAACCCCAATGCAATCTGTGAATCTGTGGACCACCAGCTTGGCAAGGGTGGAGAAAAATCATGCTCTCCTATCCTGAGAGAGCTTGACACATGTCAGCAGGGACACACATCCTCACATTCCCTTGACTGCCACTACACTGACAGAAAATATCAACTCCTCTGCCATGGGACACAGCTGAAGTCTGGCATGTGAGGCTGCAGAAAACAGACACAGGGATTTTAGGTGTCCAAGCATTTATAGGTGACCTCACAGCTAACCATCATCCAGATTCTCTTGGTGCCTGCAGGAGTTAACTCCTGAGAACAAGTGATGAGTTGTGCTGAGCCTGAGCTTCAGTGCAAAGGAAAAAGGCAAATGAACAGCTCTAGCCATTAGCTACAGAATGACCCAAACATTAGGGACTGGACAGATCTGGCTCCTTTTTCCTCCTCAACTAGACATGGACCATGAAAAAAAAAAAAAAAAGGTAATTTCATCAGAACCAGAGAGAGAATTTTGCTCAGCCAACTCCGGATACTTCTGTCTCTGAGCTAGCAATCAAGTGTCCTTCTGAGCTGACAGAAAAAACCTGGGCCTCCCAGATCTGACCTAGTTTAGACACCCAGAGTAAAGTCAGATGCAAGAAGCACCTCTCCAGTGGGAGGAGAGCTGGGTGAATGCTCCACAAGCAGTGATCTGCAAAGCAAATGTCAACACCTGGGTGTAAGATGATGCCCACCATGAGCATGTAGATGGTTCACTCACTCACTCACAACTTAGAATGGATAAAGAAGATGGAAATTCACTTTTTTTGTCATACTCCCATTCTTCCATTGACCCCACAATCAGAAGGCAGTTCACTTCTTGCTTTATCATTATCTAATGATGTCCCCCCCAGCAAGAGGGGAAAAGAAATAAAAAAAGATGGGAAAAAAAAAAAAGAAGGAATATTCCCTGATGACAGTGGTGGGGGGACACTTTGTAACATAAAGTGAAGGAGCAACTGAGTTCCTCACCTCTGAAAGGAGTCCACTTCCTGTAGGAATTTCTCACACAGCCCAAAAAGGGGCTCCACCCTGTAATGAAGACAACATCTCTTGGTTTAGTTTTGAACAAAGAAAACTGACTGTGTGGCTGTAAGCATTTAGGTGTCCTTGAAGCCAGCTGAAGCTCCTGAATATTACAAGATCTCACAATGCTAAGGCCAGAAAGGTGTTCACCACACAAAATCATTAAAGTTGGAAAAGACCTTTATGATCATCAAGTCCAACCTTCTACCCAACACCTCCATGACCATGAATGGTTTGCGTATGGCACGAATTAAGGTCTCAAAACCTCTGCCAGAAAATATTAACTTCCCACCTACAAATCTATCATGAGCCTCTATGGCAACACAGTAAATTGATGGCCACAAACTCAAACCAAACAAACTAGGATACTAACCACCAATCACCTTCCATTAACTCTCCCAAATGAGGTTCTAATTCTACAGCCATCCCAATCCATGTGTGACTTCACTGACCTCAGAAGCTAAGACAGAGACCCTCTCATGGGTTGGATCACCTCTGCTATGAGGACAGGCTGAGGGAGCTGGGGTTGTTCAGCTGGGAAAAGAGGAGGCTCTGGGGAGACCTAATAGTAGCTTCCAGTACCTGAAGGGGGCCTACAAGAAGGATGGAGAGAGACTGTTTACAAAGGCCTGTGGTGATAGGACAAGGGGCAATGGTATGAAATTAGAGAAGAGTAGATTTAGATTGGATGCTAGGAAGAAGTTCTTACCATGAGGGTAGTGGAACACTGGAACAGGTTGCCCAGGGGGTGGTTGAGGTCCCACATCTGGAGATATTCAAGGTGAGGCTCAAGAGGGCTCTGGGCAACCTGATCCAGTTGAGGATGTCCCTGCTGACTGCAGAGGGAGTTGGACTGGATGACCTTTGGAGGTCCCTTGCAACCCAGACCATTCTATGATTGATGTCACCTAGGCCATGCACGCAGAGGAACATTTTGTCTGTGAGTCACTGACTAGTCAAGAAGACAATTCTGAGGTGAAACACTCAGCCACTGATAAATAATGAATCAAGCAATTAGTGCATTCTTTGATACATGACTCCTCTTTTGAATAGGTCCCAAATATCAACACTTTTAACCTATTTATTTATTTCTGGGGCTCTGAGCAACGTGATTTGTTGGCAATGTCTCTGCTTACTGCAGGGGGGTTGGGCTAGAGTAATAGAATTGTTATGGTTGGAAAAGACCTCTAAAGGACATCGAGTCCAACCATCAATCTAACACCACCATGGCCATTAAACCATGTCCCAAGTGCCCAGGTTTCTTGAACACCTCCAGGGTTTGTGACTCCATCACCTCCCTGGACAGCCTGTTCCAATGCCTGACCACTCCTGCAGTACAGAAATTGTTCCTAAAGCTCCCCTGCTGTAATTTCAGGCCATTTCCTCTCGTTCTATCACCTGATACTAGGGAGAAGAGACCAGCCCCCACTTCACTCCAGCCTCCTTTCAGGGAGCTGTAGAGAGCAAAGAGGCCTCTCCTCAGCCTTTTCTTCTCCACACTAAACAATCCCAGTTCCCTCAGCAGCTCCTCATAAGACTTATTCTCTAGACCCTTCAAGAGCTTTGTTGCTCTTCTGTGGACACTCTCCAGCACTTCCTGTAGTGAAGGGCCCAAAAATGAGGTGTAGCCTCACCTGTGACCAATATGTTTAGAACAACTAGAGGACCTTTAGAGGTCCCTCCCAACCCAGTGCAGTCTATGATACTATGATTCTCTATGTTCTAAGCTGAGATAACTCAACCCCCAAAGCACATCTTTCTATTAATTGTGTCCCCTCACTCAGTGTTGTAGCACTCTGCAGCTACACCACAAGCAAAAGAAGGCTGAAGCAGTTTAGAGCAGTTTAGCAAATGGTTGTTGGCATGCTGTGGTGGTTTATGGGTCTGCTGAATCACAGAATCAACCAGGTTGGAAAAGACCTGAGAGATCATAGAATCATAGAATCATAAAATCAAAGAATCAATAAGGCTGGAAGAGACCTCAAGGATCATCGAGTCCAACCTGTCACCCTAAACCTCATGACTATCTAACCCATGGCACCAAGTGCCACGTCCAATCCCCTCTTGAACACCTCCAGGGATGGTGACTCCACCACCTCCCTGGGCAGCACATTCCAATGGCAAACCACTCCCTCTGTGAAGAACTTTCTCCTCACCTCCAGCCTAAACCTCCCCTGGTGCAGCTTGAGACTGTGTCCTCTTGTTCTGGTGCTGGTTGCCTGGGAGAAGAGACCAAACCCCTCCTGGCTACAACCTCCCTTCAGGTAGTTGTAGACAGCAATGAGGTCACCCCTGAGCCTCCTCTTCTCCAGGCTAAACACCCCCAGCTCCCTCAGCCTCTCCTCACAGGGCTGTGCTCCAGACCCCTCACCAGCCTCATTGCCCTTCCCTGGACACATTCAAGAATCTCAATGTCCTTCTTAAATTGAATTTTCAAGCAAAGCTTGAGGAAACTAAGCCTACAGTCAAGGCTAAGAAGGTCCTTTCTGAGGTCATCCTCACCCTCTAGTGGTCCGCGCGGTCACTATGAGCTGTAGCGCCTTGGCCTGCAGCCTCATGTGGTGAATGATGACCACTTGACTGCTCTCCACGCCACTGTACATGAACTCCATCTTGTAAGTTTCTTCCAAGATCTGTCAGGCAGACAGCAGAGAGGGAACAAACCATCAGACAGGGTTAAACTCTTGCAGAAGCACCACCAGAAGTCTCCGGCACTTCTCCTCATACGTTCATCCACGAGTCACGTTCTTTTGGTGAACTTCTTCATGGCATAAGGTGGCACCTGATGATCTCTGGAGGTCCCTTCCAGCCTCTGATATACTGTGATAGGGACCTCCAGATGTCACCTAGGTCTGATCCCCTGCTCAGAACAGGTCTAATTAGATCCAGTTACTCAGAATCACATCAAATTGTGAACACTTCCCAGGATGGACATTGTCCCCAACTTTCTGGGCAACCTTTAACCACCCTTACAGTAAATCCCCCCCTTTACATCTCATCAGAACATCTTGGTTTGTGCCCAATGCCTCTTGCCCAGAACAGTCTGGCTCTGTCTCATCAGCATCCTATGTTGAGGCAGTAAATCCACCCAGAATTCTTCTCTTCTCCAGGCTGGACAAGCCCAGTTCCCTCAGCTTCTCCTTGCAGAGAATGTGCTCCAACCACTGACCACCCTGGGGTGGCCCTCTGCTGAACTTGCCCCACATGGCTGGTATCTCCCTTCTAGGAGGAGCCCAAAGCACAACACAGCACACTGCACTCCTGTTGCATGCTCAAGGAAGGGCTCCTGTCCAAGGACTTGCCTCCACACAGACCCAGCTGCTTCCACCTCACCTGTTTTGCTGCAGCAGATGCTAAAGCATTCTGTTTCAGGTAGAGAGGAGCTGCCACATTCCACAGCTTCTCCTGCAAGGCCTACAAGAAGAAAACCATGAAATTATGAGAAATACCCAGATTCAGACGAAACGTTGTAACATTTTCTGAACCTTCCTGTGGACAGTCTCCACCCCACCAAAGGCCCGAGAGCAGCTAATAATGCTGAGTGTTAATTAGCTGTTGATAGTCTTATTTCAAAATAAAACCACCCAACCACACCTGATTTGCTTTGTGATATTTAAACATTAAGGAGGCTTGACTGGATGATTTACATCACTGCCTCCTCTTTGAGGATGCTGTTCCTCAAAGGAGGTTGGACTTGAGGCGAGGGTTGATCTTTTCTCCCTAGTGTTAAGCAATCTAATGAGAGGAAATGGCCTGAAATGGTGCCAGGAGAGGTTTAGGTTGGAGATTAGGAAAAATTTCTTTGCTGCAAGAGTGGCCAGGCTGCCCAGGAAGGTGGTAGAGTCACCATTCCTGGAGATGTTCAAGAAACATGTGCATATAGCACTTGGGGACATGGTTTGATGGCCATGTGGTCTTAGGTTGAAGGTTGGACTCACAGATTGCTTCAGGTTGGAAGGGACCCTCAAAGGTCACCTCCAACTAGATCAGGCTGTCCTGGGTCACATCAACTCTGATCTTGAATGTCTCCAGGGACGGGGCCTCAACCACATCCCTGGCCAACCTGTTCCAGTATTTCACTACCTTCCTCCTGATGTTCAACCTAACTCTACCCTGCTCCAGTTTCAAACCATTGCTCCTCACCCCTATTGCTCCAAGGCTTTCTAAACAGTCCTTCTCCATCCTTCCTGTGGGTCCCCTTCAGATAATGAAATGCAGCTTTAAGGTCTTCCCTGGAGTCTCATTTTCTCCAGGCTAAACAGCCCCAATTCTTTCAGCCTGGCTTCAAAGGAGAGGTGCTTCAGCCCTCTGATCATCTTTGTGGCCTCCTCTGGACCCACTCCAGCAGGTCCATGTCTCTCTTGTGCTGGGGGCTCCCCAGAGCACGACACAGTAATCCAGGTGAGGTCTCATCAGAGCAGAGTGGCAGAATTACCTCTCTCAACCTGCTGGCCATGCTCCTTTTGATGCAGACCAGGATGCCACTGGCCTTCTGGGTTGCAATTGCTGCTGCTGTCCAGCTTCTCATCCACCAGCACCCCCAAGCCCTTTTTTGCAGGGCTACTCTCAATCTCATCATGATCTTAGAGGTCTTTTCCAACTGAAACAATTCTGTAATTTTTAGATACAGCTACACAGTAAGTTGGCAGTAGCCAAAGCTCAAGAACACACAGAATATATCCTTCACCTAGGCTGGGCCCAGAACCTGGATAACTGCCCCTAAAATCATTGGGTGTGTAGAACCTTTAAAGGTCTGGAACATTCTGAGCATGGAGAAATAACAACACTTTTTCCCCCCAGCAGCTTCTGTCTCTTGTGGAAAGAAGCAATTGGAAAGAAATTGACTGGAAAGGGCTGCTCTGACATTCAGACTCTCTCTGCCATGTAATATCACCCCATCAGAAATTCTGATGGGGAGATGCTTTTCATTTCAGCCATGTTACTGACTGCCTCACTGACACACAGCCAAGAATGGCTGATGCAGCTTTAGCCCTCTTCTTCCAAAGAGAACAATCCCTCTTTGCCAGCCACATGAACCATCTGGTTCACTCCAGTCAAACCCTGGAGAAGGGCAACAAAGCCACCTCCAAATGCTGCTCCTCTGCCTGGAGAGCACAGCTCACTGGGGCAAAAGTTTTGGATCTAGCTAGGAATGTACAGAACTGTAACACTGCTCATCTCAAATACCTTCTCTGGGTGATAAACACATCCCAAGGATTTGAGGGCTGCCATGAGATAAGCTAAGTGGCAGCTACACATTCGGCAAAGAAACTAAAACCCTCTCTTGGTTTTACAGCACAAGGCTTTTCTTGACTCCCTTCTGGAAACCCATTTGTTGCTGGCTTCAGGTTCTTGCTGTGCATGTGTGTGGGTTGCACCCACACGTGTGTAACCCACACCCCTAAAGAATCCCAGGCAACTAACAACTCCTGTTGCCAGCTCTTGGCTTGAGAAGCGAAGCAAAAAATTAATTCCTGTTTACAGCAAGAAGCTGACTTTGAAAAGGGCTGCTGCCATGGTGTCAAGAGTAACTACTTCATCACTAATATCAAAGAGATCATCTCATACAATCATAGAATGGTTTGGGTTGGAAAGGGTCTTAAGGATCATCTAGTTGCGACCCCACTGCCATGGGCAGAAGCACCTTCCACTAGTCTAGGCTGTGCAAAGCCCCATCCAGGCTGGTCTTGAACATTTCCAGGGATGGGGCATCCACAGCTTCTCTTGGCAGTCTGTTTCAGTGCCTCACACCCCCCTCACAGTGAAGAATTTCTTCCTAGTATCTAATCTAAATCTACCTATCTAATCTAAATCTACCCTCTGTCAGTTGGAAACCATCACCCCTTGTCCTGTATCACTACACTCCCTGATAAGGGGTCCCTCCCCATCTTTCCTGCAAACCCCCTTAAAAGAAAGAACAACTGATACTTTGATCCATTAAGGTTAAAGAATTCCTTTGGCACTGGTGCCAGAAAATCTGACTACAAAATACTGCCCATAAAAACTCCACTTACAGCAGCAGTTTAGCAAAATCATTCCAGTGGCCACTAGCAGATAAAAGTTACTCTTGTAACACAAAAGGCTGCAGAGTAGTTGCCTCCATTGTGATTTCTGTCAGAAAATAAACTCTGCACTGGCATAAGCAGTGCAGATACAACAACTAGGTACAAAAAGCAGAGATGCACACTGGAGTGCTCACTGGCAAAGTTACTGCATTAATTACTTGCCACAGAAGGGGAGCAGGAATATCAGAAATCCCTGGAACCTGAGCTGTCATCATGCATCAATTTTTAGCACAAACATCAAAAGAGGGAAGTGCACCACTGAGATGGACTGGGGGCATTTTTGAATAACAGCCCAAAAAACCACAGGTGAAGGCAAACCTTGATGAGGAGCAGCTGACACTGAAGGTAAGTTGCACTGAAATCTGCCATCCCTGCCAGTTCTGACTGCAGTTCTCCAAGCCTCTGAAGATCACTGAAGCATGAAAAAAAAAGAAAAACAAAACAAGACAAAACTCAGTATTAAGACAGCAAGCAGGTTCCTCTAAATGCACTCAGAACACAGAATGTGAAGCCAACAAATTCCTGCATCTTGCCTTAGAATAAGGACCAGAAGGAGCAGCAGAATAGGCACTACAAAAACACTTTGCACCTTGGGGCTTGGCATCTCCTTCCTTCCTGGAGGCTGACATGAGCACAGCAGTGGAAGCAGAGAGTCTGTCAGCCCACATTACTCTGCAGCCCTATGGGAACCATAGAGCATGGCAGCTCCAGATTTAACTTCAACCACTCCAGACTCCTACAGCAGCTAACGACCCTTCTGTGCTACACTGCTGGGAAAGCTAACCGTTCATGTTGGCCAGGAAAGGTTGGTTGGCACATGTCAGGCTCACACAACCAAGCAGATCTGAAATGTAGCTGCCTTTTAAAGCCAGGCTGAAATGAGATGTACTCAACTAGCTGCTGTGTCTCGTCTGCTCTCAGTATTTCTTGTAAATCACAGAGCAACAGAGGCAGCTTTTAATTTGACAGAATAAAAAAAAAAAAAAGACAGTTCATGGAAGTCTAAAAGGCTTTAGTCCTCTACTCTTAGCCATGTTTTAAAATCAAAAGTGTTTATTAAGAAAACAAAGCTCTTTTTTGTGACAGAACTGAAAATAGGTTGGGATGATGTAGATCCAATGTGTCTCTGTTCTCACCTGTATTTTGTTTTGATCCAAAGTGTACTAAAAATTGACACTCTGCTTCCACATATTATTAAAGAGGGTTTTTTCCCTCAGCTAACCTTTTGCCTTTTGTTTATTTTAGATTTATCTTTGTATTCATGATGCAGTTCTGAAACTTCAGCTCTGCCAAACCAGAAGGCTGCTGAGTGCTGCCACATTCAAAAAAGAAAAATCCATGAGATTATCATTTGCAGCCAGAGACAATCTCTCCCAAGCAGAGGGGCTGTGCCTTTCTTCCATGCAACAGCAGAGCCTGAGCCTTATGCTGTGACTCCATTTCTTCCTCATTTATCAAGAGAGCAAAGAGAAGAGCCTCCTGGGTGCTTAATTCCCACATCATGCTCAATGCATCACAATACACTAATGGGGAACAGGATGTCACCTCTCAGCTAACAGCTCAGCAGACATTCCATTTCCCAGCCTTCTACAGTTTCCAACTCTGCTAATTCTATTTCCTTACAAATCTCAAACAGATTTCAACATCCCTGCAAGACAAAAAAAAAAAATTCCAGTTGGATGGATGGAGACACTAAACCACAAAGACCAATTTGCTAAAAATCTGCCTGTCTTGCAGTTTCAGCTGCAGAGCCTGGGGGAAGAGCATCGGCTTTGAGCATGGTTAGGAATGTAAGTCCCAAGGAGACACCAGCTCCACGAGGTCTGTGTTACTTTTCCTGATGACAAGAATGATAAAGGAGGAGGGAGTTATGTCCCACCACAGAATCCACTGCTGTCAGCCTCTTCTACTCTTTCCCTTTCAGCAACTGAATTGTTGGTGCAGGAAAATCTTGCCCTCTGCAAAATAACCTTTAACGCTTATTTTGGTTTTGTCTTAAATCCTGCCTTCTCTTAAGGGTGGAAAACAGCAGCTGCTTTAGTAGGGTTCCTGGGTAGTGATCCCAGCAGGAAGAAAGCCAAGCCAATAATTCCCAGCAACTCCAAAGCATTACTGTCCTTTAATGCATGTAAGTTATCCATCATCTCCAGCATGATTCCTACACACATAATCAAAAACATTCATGGCCTGAGAGGTTTCCAGACCCTCATTGTGCCTAGAGGGATGCTCTGCAAAGAGATTACCTGTTTCAAGGGTTCAGTGTGTTAAATGCTTTCAGACTGTGTTTTAGGTTTTTCATTTTAGGTTCAAAAGAGATGAAGACAAACTCTAGAGTTTTCCCAGTTAGGTTTGCAGTGAGGAGCACACCATTTATTCACCACTACAAGTGGGTGTGAATGTGATTAGCAGCTACGTGTAAGGGAGCTCTCTGGGGTGGGGGGAGGGAAGAGAGAGAATAGAGCCTTTTGGAAATCCATATTCCAAAAAAAAAAGCATCTCAGATTGCTTTCCCAGCTCTCAAAATAAGGCTCTTTCCCTCTTTCAAAGCAGAGGAATCAGACTGAAGGGATCCTTTTCAAGTGTTTTTTGTAAATGAGTCTGCAGATGAAATGGAAGAGGCAGCACAAATTCCACATTCAGAAGCTGTACACCCTTATCTGTAGAGCAGCAGACAGCACTACACAGTATTGTCTGTTCCAGGAAAATCTCTCACTGATGAGGGTTGGAACCCCTCTGCTGTGAGGATAGGCTGAGAGAGTTGGAGTTGTCTAGCCTAGAGAAGAAATCATTCCAGGGAGACCTTGTTGCAGCCTTTCATTACTTAGAGGAGCCTATAAGAAAGATGGGGATAGACTTTTTATCAGGGCTTTTTGTGACAGGACAAGGGGTGATGGTTTGAAACTGAAAGAGGGGAGATTTAGACTAGATAGAAGGAATAATTTATTTGGACTGAGGGTGGCGAAAGACTGAGATTGCCCAGAGGGGTGGTAGAAGACCCATCTCTGTAAACATTCCAGGTGAGGTTGCCTGGGGCTCTCAGCAACCTGATCTAGTTGAAGATGTCCCTGCTTACTGGAGGGAGGGTTGACTAACTGACCTTTAAAGGTCTCTCCCAACCTCAAACATTCCAGCATTCAATGATTCTATGATTTTACAACTGATGAAGAATGTCAAAGTCCTTTATAAGCAGGATCATAGAATGGTCCGGGTTGGAATGGACCTCCAAAGGTCATCTAGTCCCACCTCATCTGTAGTAAGCAGGGACATCCTCAACTAGAACAGTTTGCCCAGAGCCTTGTCAAGCCTCAGCTTGAAGATCTCCAGAGACAAGGCCCCAACCACCTCCCTGGGCAGCCTGTTCCAATGTTCCACCACACTCATGGTAAAGAACCTGTTCCTAACATCCAATCTAAATCTAGTCTTTTCTAGTTTGAAGCCATTGCCCCTCATCCTATCACTGCAGGTCTTTGTAAACAGACCCTCTCTGTCCTTCTTGTAGGCCCCCTTCAGGTACTGGAAGGTCATTATTAGGTCTCCCCAGAGCCTTCTCTTCTCCAGGCTGAACACCCCTAGCTCTCTCAGCCTGTCTTCATAGCAGAGGTGTTCCAATCCCCTGATGATTTTTCTGGACCTCCTCTGGAGCTGCTCCAAAAGATCCATGTCCTTCCTGTATTGGATTGGTGGTAAGAAATCAACAAAGCCCTAAAAGCATGTGTTCTCCTGATGAATGAAAGGCCACAGGACCTGAAAAACAGAAAATCAAAGAGGACAACCTCTCTCTCTCCTCACTAAAATAAAACAAACAAAAAAACCCTGTGCGATGTCCAAGGAATCAGGCCCAGCCAACATGGATTGAGGAGGGCAGGTCCTGCCTCACCAACCTGATCTCCTTCTATGATCAGGTGACCAGCCTGGTGGACGTGGGAAAGGCTGTGGATGTAGTCTACCTGGACTTCAGCAAGGCCTTTGACACTGTCCCCCACAGCAAACTCCTGGCCAAGCTGTCAGCCTGTGGCTTGGACAGCAGCACTCTGCGCTGGGTTAGGAACTGGCTGGAGGGCCGAGCCCAGAGAGTGGTGGTGAATGGTGCCACATCCAGCTGGCAGCCTGTCACTAGTGGTGTCCCCCAGGGATCAGTGCTGGGCCCCATCCTGTTCAATATCTTTATTGATGATCTAGATGAGGGGATTGAGTCCATCATCAGTAAATTTGCAGATGACACCAAGTTGGGAGCAGGTGTTGATCTGTTAGAAGGTAGAAGGGCTCTGCAGAGGGACCTTGACAGGCTGGACAGATGGGCAGAGTCCAACATGATGGCATTCAACAAGTCCAAGTGCTGGGTGCTGCACTTTGGCCACAACAACCCCAGGCAGAGCTACAGGCTGGGGTCAGAGTGGCTGGAGAGCAGCCAGGCAGAAAGGGACCTGGGGGTACTGATTGACAGCAGCTGAATGTGAGCCAGCAGTGTGCCCAGGTGGCCAAGAGAGCCAATGGCATCCTGGCCTGCATCAGGAATAGTGTGGCCAGCAGGAGCAGGGAGGTCATTGTACCCCTGTACACAGCACTGGTTAGGCCACACCTTGAGTACTGTGTCCAGTTCTGGGCCCCTCAGTTTAGGAAAGATGTTGAATTGCTGGAGCATGTCCAGAGAAGGGCAACAAGGCTGGTGAGGGGTCTGGAGCACAAACCCTATGAGGAGAGACTGAAGGAGCTGGGATTGTTTAGCCTGGAGAAGAGGAGGCTCAGGGCAGACCTCATTGCTGTCTACAACTACCTGAAGGGAGGTTGTAGCCAGGAGGGGGTTGGTCTCTTCTCCCAGGCAACCAGCACCAGAACAAGAGGACACAGTCTCAAGCTGTGCCAGGGGAAGTGTAGGCTCAAGGTGAGGAGAAAGTTCTTCATGGAGAGAGTTGTTAGCCCCTGGAATGTGCTGCCCAGGGAGGTGGTGGAGTCACCATCCCTGGAGGTGTTCAAGAGGGGATTGGACGTGGCACTTGGTGCCATGGTTTAGTGGTCATGAGGTCTTGGGTGACAGGTTGGACTTTGATGATCCTTGAGGTCTTTTCCAACCTTATTGATTCTTTGATTCTGTGATTCTGTGACTTGCACAGAGACAAGAGAACTAAATGTTGCCCCAAAACACACCAATTATTCAGTGGGACAGAGCGAGACCTCAGACCATAGTTTTACTTCCAGCAGTCAGTGAATGTTGTTTTACCACAGTGTCCTCTAGAAGATGGTTCAGGCTAAGTAGCCAGCAGCAAAGTATAACACTGATACTGAGTGTTGACACTGAGGGAAGCACCTGCTGCAGAGAAATTAGGAATCCAAACCTATCTTCTCATGAACAAGCCAGCTTGCAGCCTTACCGGATGGTAAATTCCAGCAGCTCCTGTATGCCCTGAGAGTCAAGGTGCTGAAGGTTGTAGACCCTCTCCAGGCTCTGATGTAAGAACTGCTGAGAAGGATCTTCATGTGGTGTAATGTTGGGAGAGACAGGGGAGGACACCAGCTTTCTACCTGGCAACTAAGCAAGAGGAAATACATTTAAAAAAAAAAATCAAAAAAATTCAATGCAATCAAAATGTAAGGAGAAGAGTCTAACACAAGTAACAACACTGCTGAATGTTGCCACATTATTAATCAGCAATTAAGAGCTCCAATGCATTTCTCAAAATCAAAATTTATACCAGGGCTTTCAAGTCTGCATCTTTGCTAGTTAATATTCTCCATCTCATAATCCATTTGCACCTACAGATCTTCAGATTAAAGTTCAATATCCCTCTGAGGGAAACGTCTTCCTCATCTATGTGAAGTCAAGGGAAGTCCAAGACCTCCCAAGCTGTGATTGATTTTATGAGCTGTAGTAAGATTTATGACCAACTTCAGTCCCACCTGTACTTCCATGCAGGAAAACCATGCTTCAATGTAACTTCATGCTTCAAAGCCACAAGGAACACATCTCACCCACAAATAAACCTTTCAGGTAGGACACAAGTCAAACGTTGGAGGATCTGCAAAGGCTAAACTCCCCTTCCCCCTTCCCCACAGAGTCAGAGCTGCAGAAAGCTCCCAGGAATTCCGCCCATCCGTATGGTAGCAATTTCATATCTGGCTCTTTCCTTGCTGCACATTCCAATACCCATTCACTTGGTGCTTGGGAGAAAACTGGGATCCAAGTGTTACCAACTGACAGACATAGAAGAGACCAGCAACGACCATAACCAGGGTGAAGTGCAAACCGACGTGCTTCAACTTACTCTTAACGGAGGGACCAGATGGGACAGACTGTCCCGAAGGTAGGCATAATGTCTGAAGGTATGGTCAGAGAACAGGGCAGGCATCGTTGGGCAGCTCTTAGCAGCATTAAAAATCAGAACCAGCACTGCAATATCTGTTCAAGTGGATCGTTAAAGAAAAATGCACAGCAAGGAGAGCTCCTTGGGGATGGGAAATTCAAAACGGCAACAACTCGACCACCTTCTCTTTGCTGGAGATTGCTTAGGGAGCTCTTCACTGTTGGAAAACGCTGAGCACAACCCAAAGAGGCAGGTGTCTGAGCAGATGAAAACGAAGTGCAAACATGACAGGATGGGCCAGATAGGAGCAAGGATGTTACTGCCCATGGGGGGGTGGCTCAGAGGTGACAAAGGGTAGGTGCCAAGGATTATAAACACAGAACAGGCTCATCAGATGGAGTTTCACTCCTGCTCGAAGCTCCCACTGCAGTTACTAGTCTGGCACCCAAACACCACCTAAAAGTAAACATTTACCTTTGAGTCTTTGAGAATTGCTGCATTTCCTGTGATGCCCTGAAAAACATCCCTCTTACACAGATTTAAACCACACTAAAGACTCAAACATGGCAAGATAGTTATGGAATAGAAATTTTTACATTCCAAGAGCCAAAGAAGCAGAGAGAGCAGTTAAAGGCTTCAATCAGCCCGAAGGCTGGGGCACTCACTTTGCAACACAAAGAGCACAGAACCATGAAGGTTGGAAAAGCTCATCATGGAGTCCAACTGCTAAGCCAACACTGCCAAGTCCACTACTAAAGCACGTCCCTAAACTTCAAACCTACATGTTTTTTTGAGCACTTCCAGGGATGATGATTCCACCATTTCCCTGAGCAACCTCTTCCAATGCTTATCCACTCTTACAGTGAAGACATTTTTCCTGATATCCAATTTAAACCTCCCCTGGCACAACTTGAGACCATTTCCTCTCATCCTCTTTCTTGCTACCTGAGAGCAGAGCCTGGGTCTCACCTCACTACAGCATCTTTCAGGTTCAGTCTCCCCCAGGGAGCAATGAGATCTCGCCTCAACATCTACTTCTCCAGATTAAAAAACCCCAGTTCCCTCAGCTGCTCCTCAGAAGACTTGTGCTCTATTAATCTCCTTATGATCTCCAACAGGAGAGTGCAAAAGGATCCCAGTCTAAGGTTTGCCTGGGCACTTGCCTGCATGGGGAATAAGTAGGTTCAGCCACAGACGAGACTGAACCCAACTCTCTCACATCCGATAAATCTCCTGCATCCAAAGGCTGCCAAGCTCTTAACAACCAATTTCTCTTTGCCCAAAATCCTTTCCAATTTTGAGCAGAAGCTATTCAACTGCTCTGATTCAAATCTGCCAAGTGCTTTGAATCAAAAAAACCCACTTTTTAAACTAACAGATTACACTGGAAACACATCATTCAGGTCTACCTCGTAGTTCTGGCTCCTCAGCCTTCTTTCACAGAAATTGTCTCCATGAAATTTGGTGATGAGTTACTTCTAGAACATTCTCTCAAATAATACTCTCTGGTTCAGGGCAGGAAGGTACATTGAACTAAAGAACAACTTCTCCCCACCACAATCATAGAATGGTTTGGGTTGGAAGGGACCTTAAAGATCAGCTAGTTCCAACCACCCTGCTATGGGCAGGGATACCTCTCACCAGAACAGGTTACTCAAGGCCTCAACCAGCCTGGCCTTGAGCATGGGAGGGGGCATCCACAACCTCCCTGGGCAACCTGTTCCAGTGTCTCACCACCCTCACTGGAAAGAATTTCTTCCTAATCTCCAGTCTAAATCTCTCCTCGTCAAGCTTCAATCCATTCCCTCTCATCCTATCACTACAAGCCCTTGTGAAATGTCCATCCCCAGCTTTGTTGTAGGCCCCCTTCAGGTACTGGAAGGCTCCTGTTGAGGTCTCCCTGGACACTTCTCTGGGCTAAACAACTCCAAATTTCTCAGCCTGTCCCCACAGAGGAGGTTCTCCAGCCCTGTGGTCATCTTTGTGGCCTCCTCTGGACCTGCTCCAACAGTTCCAAGTCCTTTTCTTGGGGGCCTCACAATGTTTCTTCAATTCTCAACAAACGTGCTCCAACTCTTGCCCATCTAACCAGAGATCAATCTTCCTCTCCACCTGATCCCAGCCCTTTTCAAGTCTCCCAAGGTATTTATTTAACCTGTACAGAAGTTCTAGCTGGTGGCCTGTGACTGGTGGGAGAAGTAAGGACCAGCTTCCCAGAGGAAGGGAGAGAGTTGATCCATTCTAACATCTCTCAGCATGCATCAAAACCAATGTGATATTCTGCAGTCTCATAGAAAGGAAGCAAGGAGAATGAACAATGGCAAAGAATATTTCATAGAATCATAGAATCAGTCAGGGTTGGAAGGGACCACAAGGATCAGCCAGTTCCATCCCCCTGCCATGGTCAGGGACACCTCACACTACAGCAGGCTGGCCACAGCCTCATCCAGCCTGGCTGCAAACACCTCCAGGGATGGGGCCTCAACCACCTCCCTGCACAACCCATTCCAGGCTCTCACCACTCTCATGAGGAAGAACTTCTTCCTCACGTCCAGCCTGAATCTCCCCACTTCCAGCTTTATTCCATTTTTCATTTCCAAGACATCTCCTGTTGTTAGGGATAACGATGTAACAATAACAGTTTGTGTTTTAAAGCAGTAGAGGAGCTAGTGTCAATATATGGATTTCTGATTGTCAATGATTTCCAGAAGATGGTAAATTTCCAGCCTTACAGGTGGTCAGCCTCTGCTGCCCTCAGAAATGGTGCTGATCTACAAACTGCACGGCACTGAGGATGGCAGGAGTTTCACCTACAAAGAAAAGAGACAAGGAAACCCACTCCTCTTATTTAAG